>NW_027457595.1:952500-978783 GCF_050624435.1 Tenrec ecaudatus | reverse complement strand
GGAGTGCAGCGGAAGAGAAAGAAAACGGAGCATCAAAGTCCCCGGGGAATACCAAAGGTGGACTTTGTGGTCAGGGCTCGGTGCCCCAACAGACTGGACTGGAAAACACTCCTAAAGTTCACCACACAGTCCTTGTACTAACTATGAGCTTTTCTTTCTTGGTTAGTTTTGTTTTCTTTTAGTGTCATTGGATTTTTGTTGTCTTGGTTTTTTTGGGTTGCTTGTCTTGGTTTTGTGCATGTTATTACCCTTTCTGGTCTGTCTAAATTAGATAGGCTGGATGTCCAATCTGGAGGACAAACCCAGGACCAACACTTCTGGGGTGTGGGGCATGGGAAAGAGGGAGGTGGGCGTAAAGGAAGCGGTGTTAAGAAACCCAGAAACAAGAGAACAGGAAGTCATGCATATCCGTGGTGAGGTAGATGTAGGAGGCCTGGTAGGGTGGGATCAAGGGTAATGGAACCAAGAAGAATTACTGAAACCCAAAGGAAGACTGAGCATGGCAGTGGGCACAAGAGGAAAATGAAAGGGAAATAGAAGAGCAAGCGAGGAAGCAAGGGCCTGTTATAGAGGTCTTTTAAAAAGTATGTCCATATGTAAATATATTCATATATGAGCATGGGGAAATAGACCTACGTCCATATATTTATAGGTTTCGTATTAAGGTAGCAGATGGACTCTGGGCCTCCACTCAAATACTCCCTCATTGCAAGAATACTTTGTTCTATTAAACTGGCATTCTATGGTGCTCACCTTCCCCACAGGTACACTGAAGACAAAGCTGATGGTGCCCAGCTGTCAAAAGATATAGCGTCTGAGGTCTTAAAGCTTGAATGTAAACAAGCGGCCACCTAGCTCAGAAGCAACAAAGCCCACATGGAATAATCACACCAGCCTATGAGATCACGAGGTTTCGAAGGGATCAGGTGTCAGGCATCATCAGAACAAAAACATCTTATTGGGAATGAGAAGAGTGCTTGGTAGAGACCCAAAGCCCATTTCCAGACCACTGGACAATACCTTACAGAAGGGTCTCAGAGAGGAGATGAGCCAAGACTAGGTACGAGATAGCAATGATGAAACACAACTTTCCTCCAGTTGCTAAATGCTTTCTCTCCCCCCATTATCATGACCCCAATTCTACCTTACAAATCTGGCTAGACCAGATAATGTACACTGGTACAGATAGCAACTGGAAACACAGGGAATCCAGGGTGGATGAGTCCTTTAGGACCAGTATTATGAGTGAAGACACTGAGAGGGTAAGCGGGAGGGCAGTTTGGAAACGGGGAACTGATTACAAGGATGTACATTTTACTTCAACAGAAAAGTGGGTGAAGGGGGATATCAGACAGTGCAAGATATGACAAAAATTAGTAAATTACCAAGGATTGATGAGCGAGGGGTAGCGCACATGGGGGGTGGGGATGGGAATGAGGAGCTGAGGCCATGGGCTTGGGTGGAGAGTGGATATTTTGAGAATGAGGGAAATGAATGTACAAATGTGCTTTACACAACTGATGTATGCATAGAATGTGTTTAGTGTTGTATGAGCCCCTAATAAAACGTTTAAAAAAAAAAAGATCTGGGCAGAGGACTCATTCAAGGATCATCTCAGGCTGGATTAGACCCTTCTAAGTAGAAAGTCCTGCATCTGAACAGTATCCACCAGCCATTCATGTCCAGTTCTGCTGCCTCCAAAGAGCCTTCCTGGGTTTGTCAGATCTCTCTGGGGACAGACAGACCTTGGTCCTCTGCTCTGCGTGAGAAAGAATGCATGTAGAAGCCTGATTGTCATCCAAGTGGGTTTTATGAGCATTAGGGAGGCATGGTGGGCAACCCTGGTCAACCCCAGCAGCTGAATTTAATTTACTTGGCCTTGGTGGGTCAATCAAGTTGCAGCACTCACCCAGGTGTACCTCCTCTTCCTGGCCGGAAACCTGAACCTCTGAGCACGCACAGTGTGCCACTCCTTCTTGGGCTGCTACCTTGGCCCTCTGGGCATGCATAATGGACACCCCAGTCCCTAGGATAGCTACCTAACATTTGCCCCCTGAAGAGGTATGGACCCAAATCTTTGGGGTACTGGGCGACGACATCTCTAAGTACTTCCTGCTGCAAAAGGGGCAAATGGGGCTCAGAAGGGATTGTCCACTCAGGTCCCAGGATGGATAAAGTTGAGGTTGTTCAGGAAATCGTGGTCCTACAGCTGGCACACTTGGTTTGGAGGCCTTGGTAACCTGAGAACTTCTGGAAAAACAAACAAAAAGACAAAAGGTTGAAGAGTTTAAGTGAGACAAGTCTAAGATTCGGAGGAGGTAGTTCCCTTCAAGTTAGGTGAGTGTCACAAGAAATAAGTATACTTAGGATTATCAGGCATGTGTTTGTTCACTCTAAGTACAGGAACGGGGATTAAAGCATTCACAATTTCCCTAGGAGGGCACAGGGTTTGGGCACTACTAGGTGCAGTGGGATCACTGCTTCATTTATGATCCTAAGGTCTTACACCTGCTGATAAGACCCATCCTTTTTAACCGTATAATGGCTCAATTTTCAATTTTGGGAAAATGTTTTTGTTTTTATTCTTTATTTTCAAAGTTATCTATCTATTTATCTGTCTGTTTATCTATCTATCTATTAATATATACATTTCTTTATATGTTATGGAAATATGCTCAGCGTTATAGAGTTAAATGGTAATATTGGGGTACTACAGGGGGAGTCAACAGTAATCAAAAGTAGAGTAACTGCCTAAGTCATTTTTAATTTTCTTGGCTTCAATTTGAATAAAAGGCTGGTAAATTACCCAGGGACCAAATTTCCCTGGTGCCTCTACTATGGGTAGAATGATCAGGGGTGTGTCAGGGCTGCGAGAATAGTAACCCCTAAGTCCAGGATCCCTTAGGGCAGGGGTCCTCAAACTGTTTACCTAGGGGGCCAGTTCTGTCCCTCAGATCATTGGAGGGTCAGACTATAGTTTTTTAAAAACCTATGAACAAGTTCCTATGCACACTGCACGAGCCGGCTGCTAAGCAGGACAGGCAGAGGCAGCAAAAACACCCTGAGGGTGGAATAAATGTCGTCAGGCCACATGTGCCCCACGGGCCACAGTTTGAGGACGCCTGCCTTAGGGGTTCCTGTGTGCACTGGGGATGAAGGTCTCTACTGCTCCTCAAAAGGAGAAATGCTCTAACTTCTGGCATCTCCGCCCATTTCCCATCACTCTACAGAACTGTTCCAGGTGAATCAGGGTTGGAAGGAAAGTGTGCCATTCTCTGACCACCATTCTCCTTTCTCAAATAAAGTTGCATAGTGTATCAGCTTTTGTTTGTCTAGCCTCTGTGTCAACTCTATCCCAATTGGACAGGATTCATGCAAGGGGGCAATTCCTGAGTATGAAGCTGCTAAGTCCCATCTGGAAAGCACAAAACAAGGCTATTTAGAGCTTGCTGCCTCAAGGTCAATAACCCCGCTTCAGAGCAGACCCCTGGTGTGCTATTAAACTGATGCCTCTGACAGGTGCCCCCACCATAGACAAAGGGTCAAAGAGCAGTCACTGTGGGCGACTTTAGGTCCAACCATTTTCTAGACAATAAGCTAGGAGGACCACTGCTTGGGATGGCCCCACAGCCTTCCAAGATGCCTGCTGGCAGGAGCAGACTCTCAAATCTCTGAAGGGAAGGGGCATCTGGCAGCTCAGGGAACCTTTAGGAAAATTGGAATTTCTGGCTGGAACATCATGGCAGCTGAGCTATATTAAGAGCTGTCCCCAAAAGTGCGTGAAGAAACACCACTGAAAGCCGAAAAGTAAGGGTTACCCAGGCTAGGCTTCCGAACGCCTTTGTCTTAAGACTGAGCAACGGAAAACCAGCCAGTAACAAGGAACAAACCTACACTGGTAGAACACTAACCCTAGAACACCTGAAGTTTTCAATGCAGGAAATAATATTTTTTTTTGTTTTTATTCTTTACTTTCATTGTTATCAATATATATAACAACCAAAGTATATTTTAAAAGTACAAATTTTCAAAAATATAACCAAATTGTCATATTTATAATATATAATTTTGGTGCCAGATACATTTTAATTAAATGTTACAAAAAAGTCCTGCTCAGTGTTATAGGGCTCAAGCAGCTTGTTTTAAAAACCAGGAGAAAGGCAAAGGGAACGGAGGGTAAAAGGGAAACATTTGGCTGCCGGGACAAGGCAGGGCTATCTCCCAGGCCTAAATCAACCAGCTCCCGAGGCAGTGCCCTTCCACGTGTTTGGACTGGTGGGCACCATTTTGGCCAGGGTCATAGGCCCTGTTTCCCCATGGCGGCTATGTAGGTTCTCTGGGAAAACCATAAAGAGCCTTGATAATGGTGAAGCCATTCTGAACTGACAGAAGCCACCATGAAAGGTAAATAAAGTAGCTATGAACTGTCAATGAACTAGCTGATATTGGGGTGGTAGGCCGTGCAGACGTAGCCCAAGGGAATGTCCCAAAGGAAATGGATGTTCAGAAGGCTTTTGAGAACAAGAGCAGTTTTTGTTCAACTAAGAATGGCTAACCGCAACACCCCACTTCTCTACTCTGCCTGCTTGCACACCTGCACATTGCACAAGTATAAAAACCTTTGGAAAATTCAACTGGGGGCTGCTCAGTCTCCTCTCAAGAGGGCTGACAGACCCTGTGCAGAAAATAAAACTTTTTCTGTTGAACTTGCCGGTGGTCGGAGATGCTTTCTTTCTGGGAATGGACAGTAGCTACAACATTTCGAGGTGCACCGAGATCCGAGTGCCACTGTCGGAGCCTGCTTAGAAAGGGGAACCAGGACATCCTGATCTGATCCCTTAAATTCATGTGTGGATTGACATTGCCACTAAGAAGCCAACATATATAAAAGACTTACTTCCTCCCCCAACATAAAGAGTTCTTGTTTCCAAGATTTCAGTAAACATGGCAGGACCGGAAAAACAACCTGTCCAAGTTCCTAAAACCACCAAGGTGGAGGCTGTCCCTGTCCCTCCCCCCTCCCTTCCCCCTTTCCCTACCTGTCTGATTTATCCCATTTTGCAAGAGGACTCTGGGAGCAGGAGAGCTGGCTTCCGACCCTTGGTGCCGCTGCCACCCTATCAGGTTCCCAAGGGGCCGGAGAGAGGAATACTCACAGCCTCTTTTTGAGCCCCCCCACCCCACAACAAATACACTAGGGCAGGCATGTCTTAACAACCCCCAGAGAAAGATCACTCAGCAGCAGCCATTCTCCCCTTAAGGCAAGCAGCCCCCAAACCTGGGAAGACTCCCGAATCCCTTTTTCAGTATATGTTCCCTTTTGTTCCAGGGGTTTGTATAATTGGAACCAACAAAACCCCTTTTTTCTGACAAACCATAAGGTCTGATTTCTTTGCTAGATATGGTTTTCCATACTCATCAGCCCACCTGAGGTGATTTCCTGCAACTTCTCCAGGTGCTGTTCATATCAGAGGAATGGGACCCCTTCCAGAGAGGCCCAGAAGGCAGTCAATGGACCTAATGGTCAGCCAGCGGGCACTCCCCACTTGAGAGAAATTTTTTCCCCACTGCACAACCAATGTGGGATCCAAACTCCTAGCAAGGCCCAGAGGGCTTAAGCAGATATCACCAGTTGCTCTTGCAGGGCCTCCGCTTAACCACTAGGAAGCCTATAAATTTATCTAAGGTCAGTGAGAATTCTCAGGCTCCTACAAGAGAATGTCCGCCTGCCTTTTTAGAGTGGCTGATGGACGCCTACGGGCTTTATACCCCTATTGACCTGAAAGCCCCCTGAGAACAGGAGGGAAGTAAGTATTGCCTGTATTATTCAGTCAGTCTGCCTCAGACATGAAAAAGAAGTGGGAAGGGTTTGAAGGGAAAAATCCTAGTGATTTGGTAGAAGTGGCTCATTGAGTGTATAACAACAGAGACAAAGAAACTAGCTAAAATACTAGTAATTGCCATGAGAGACCCCAGAGGCTCAGGAAAAGGAGAGCATGGCCCACTCACGGAGAGACTAACCTGTGGGCACCACCAAGCCCCGAAGAAGGATCAATGTGCCTACTGCAGGAAAGAAGGACATTGGAAACATCAGTCCCTTGAAAACGCCAGGAGAGGTGCACGACCCTCCACTAGAGAGGACGGGCCTCATTCACACCTAGAAAGACCCAAGCAGGAGACAATAATGCTTGAAGAAGCTGAATGAAGGTGTCAGGGCTGTTTCACTTGGCCTCCAGGATCCCACGCTAACACTCCAAAAAGGGGGCCAGCCAGTAAATTTCTTGGTGGACACAGGGGCCACCTTCTTGGTTTTGGAAAAGACTACAGGTGCATTGTCAAAAGGAAAGATTTTAATTACAGGTGCCACATGGCAGACCCAAGCATACCCATGGACAACGGCCAGAATAACAGATTTAGCACAAGAGACAGTTCCACACTCCTTCCTGGTAATGCCTCAGGGCCCCTTTCCCCTAATTGGTCGGGATTTATTACGATAAATGGTGGCCATGATTACTTTCTCATCTGCTGCAACCACCTTAACCCTTGAACTTGAAAAGGCAAAGGTTTTGCTCACCGCTCCACTGCCAGAGGGATATGTGTTTTATCAAAGAGCAGAAGAAACCTCCTCAAAGGAACTTCTTGATAAATGGCTAAAAGATATTCCTTTTGTTTGGGCAGAGAACAACCTGCCAGACCTTGCTGAACATCAGGTGCCTGCGGTCGTACAACTTCTGAGCTCAGCCACACTGGTGAGTGTCAAGCAAAACCCTACTCCCTGGAAAGCACAGGTGGGTATTGCTGTTCACATATGCAGACTAAAGAGGACAGGCATTTTGGTGCCCTGCAAGTCCACATGGAACGCTCCCCTGCTGCCCATGCCGAAACCGGGAACTGAGGACTTCCAAATGGTGCAGGATCTCGGAGAGGTAAATGCGAGGGTAGAAACTGTCCACTCCACGGTACCAAACTCCGAGACCCTCCTGAGTACTATCCCATCAAACTGAATTTGTTATACTGTTTTGGACTTAAAGGATGCTTTGTTCTCCATACCCTTGTCCTCTGTACGTCAACCCAATGAAGACTTACAGGAATACAAGGAGGAACACCCCCAAACCCCCTTGCTCCAGTATGAAGATAACCTCCTCCTGGCCTCCGAAACCCTGGAGGAATGCCCAAGTGCTACCGAGGACCTGTTAATAGTCCTTGGCCAATTGGGGTCCAGGTAATCTGCAAGAGAGGCTCAACTGTGTGTCAATAAAACTGTATACCTAGGCTACCAACTGGAGGAGGGAAAACAGACCTTGTCCCCCAGCCGCACTGAGGTGATCCTCAAAATCCCAGTCCCTGAGACTAAGAGGCAGGTGTGAGAGTTTCTAGGATTTGTGGGGTACTGTCCATTGTGGAATTTGGGATTTGAGGGATTAGCCAAACTCCTATATGCAAGTACTGGGGAAAGGAAAAAACTTCAATGGACTGAAGTAGAACAGCAAGCCTTTGAATCCTTAAAAACGTCGTTCATATGGGCACCCTCTCTTCCCCTTCCAGACATAGAAAATCCCTTCCAATTGTCTATGAGGCCAGGGGCACAGCAAAAGGAATGCTAACTCAGAACTTGCAGCCATGAAAGAGACCTGTGGCCGATCTTTCAATCACACTAGACTCTGTAACTGCAGGATGGCCGAGCTGCATGCGAGCTGAGGCTGCCACGGCCATCCTAGTTATAGAAGCTAGGAAGCTTACACTGGGGCAGGATATTGCTGGGGTAGGGGGACCTATGGTTGAGCCCCTCCTAACAAGTCCCCTGGACCGGTGGATCTCGAATGCCAGGATTATACCACAAATCCCCAAGGTAATGGCCATGACCATGCCATCCCAAGTGTTACTGCCACAACCTACATACTCGGAAAATGATCTAAAGGTAAGCCAAGAGCTGGGCTGCCAAAGAAACTCGGAGCATCCAGGTGGCTGCTCCATCCTGATGGAAGAAGATTCATGCCAGAAGCTCTGGGAGAGATCTGATTCAAGGACTACATGAAGGTATGCACTCAGGATCCTCTAAATGGTCTCAGTTGCTCCTCAGGTACTTTTACATACCCAGGCTTGGACACTGGGTGGCAGATGACACCACTGTTGCTTGCACTGTGCTCGCTCGGGGAAACATCCCTAGAAAAGAAAAGGAGCAACCCCAACCACAAGCTCGAGGTAGTACTCCTGGAGAATTCTGGGAGGTGGACTTTATGGATATCAAACTTAGAAAGTATGGCTACGGGTATTTGCTGGTGCTAGTGGACACCTATTTTGGATGGGTGGGAGCCTTCCCAACAAAGAAGGACACTTCTGCCACTGGGTGTAAATTATTAGTAACTAAAATTGTCCCTAGATTTGGCTTCCCACCACCTTGGGGTCCAACAATGGCCCAGTATTCATTGCTCAAATTACTAAAGTATTAGCAATGCTTCTAAATATTAACTGGAAGCTCTACTGGGCTTATAGGCCCCAAAGTTCAAGGCAAGTAGAAAGAATAAACAGAACCCTAAAGGAATTGTTAGTTAAGTTGCATTTAGAAACTGGCGAGAACTGGATTGATCCTTTCTTTACCTTTTGCCCTACTTCGAGTCCGATGCACTCCCTATGTGAAAAGCACGACCCCGTTTGAATTTAAGTTTGGCAGACCTTCCCCAATTCTCCCAAGACTGAAGGAAGTAGAAGTAATGGAAGTCACTACTTGTTCCTTCATGAAGTGCCTGCAGGCTGTCCAGCAGGTGAGACAAATCATCTGCTCCGACACCTTCATTTTGGGCCCAACCAAGGGAAAGGTGAAGAGGCAGCCCACAACTTGCAACCTGGAGACTGAACGTGGGTAAAGAAGCACTGACCCGAGACCTTAGAACCTAGGGGGACTGGCCCATACTAGGTGATACTTATAACACCAACTGCTATTAAAGTAGTGGGGAAGGGGCCGTGGATTCATCAGTCACAAGTCAAAAAAAGCCCTCCCTGAGCATATCCTGAAAAGATGAACACTCAGAAAGACAGAAAAACCCTCAAAATTAAGGCTTTACAGAACTTAATTGTTTTTGTCTGAGCATTGCTGACAGCACCCGCCATTTCGCCCAACCACAAACACATCTGTGGACTGCTACTCGAACCTCCAACAGTGAATATGTAACTTCTTACACTGGGTCTGACCCCCGTTTCCGCTTTGATTTGTTTGATTTGCTAGGAAAGAGCTGGCATTCCGGATCCTTTAAAGGTAAAGGGCACAATGGGGCCCATAACCGGAATCCCGTCCTATGGGTGCGGAATACCCTCTATAGAAAGAAGGCTCCAAACACACCATTTCTATAGATGCCCGGCTCATGGGCTCCCTAACTGCCAAGGGGAGGGACATTGCCATTGTGCAGCTTAGGGTTGTGAAACTATCATCTTCAGGGTGGAAACTTGTTAAAGACGACCCTATTGTTTTTACAAGAATGGGACTCAAGTCGGAGGGGTTTGATCCCACCACGTGTATGGTTTCCAAATGTAACCCAATAAGAACTGGATTCAAGCGTTATTGGGTTCACTGGGAACACATGGGGAATTCAGTATTATGTAAATGATAGAGATCCCGGGACAACCTTTACTATGCAGCAAAGTAAAATATGGCAACTTCCTGTCCATAAATAGGCCCAAACCTGGTGATAAATCCTGAAGAGCCACAGCTGGGTGTCATTAAGATTCCTTTGCCGCACCCTCCAGACTCTTCAGTAACTTTCCCGTTCACTGCCAGCCCAACTCAAAGGGCCCTTCCCATTCAGGAGCCACCTCAAGGTTCTGTGTTTGATACTCTGGATGCTGTATTCCAATTTATGAACTCAAATCCTAACCTCGCAACTGATTGTTGGCTTTGTCTGAACCCTGCTCCCCCTTACTCGGTAGGCACAGCTACAAATAGCACTATTGGTGCAGAGCGTAATCCAATTAGAAATGTTAGTAAGAAGGATTACACGAAGCAGCAGTCTGTAGGTGAGGTTAGAGTGGACTCAACTCTAGCTCACTTTAAAAGATTACCAAGGGCGAAGACTGTTTTTATTCATCTAATTATCCCTTTAATATATCAAAATATCAAGATTTTTGCCTTCAAGCTGTTCCTATTGAACCAAATGGTGATCCTTATTTGTTATCTGCCCCAACGGGTACTTGCTTTACTTGTTCCACAGGACTAGCACCCTGTCTCCTTTCCCCAGTATTAGCAGCAGACCCGGGTATTTGTGTCCTAGTGCATGTTATTCCTCAAGTGTACCTGTGTTCTGGTGAAGGAGGTAGGGATAACTTTGGAATTTCTGGATGAGCTAAAAGAGCCCCAATGTCAGTCCCACTGTTAACGGGGCTTGGGATTATGGGATTAGCTGCAGTCGGGTCAGTTGCTTTAATACAAGGAAACTTAAACTATCAGACTCTTAGTCAGCAAATTGCTTTAGATTTACAGGGATAAAAATACCATGTTTCCCATTTAGAAAGATCCTTAGACTCCCTTGTAGAAGTGTGTTGCCAAACTGCCGAGGGCTTGACTTGCTCCTTTTGAAACAAGGAGTGTTGTGCATGGCATTAGGAGAAACTTGTTTTATGCAAACCATTCAGGAATCATTAAAGATAGTTTAGCCCTGGTTAGGAAAAGATTAGAGGAAAGAGTCAAGAAAAGAAATGAAGAAACCAATTGGTTTGAAAAGCTACTTAATTGGGCAACCTGGCGAACCACCCTAGTAACGCCCCTAGCCGGATCCCTAATCCTCCTCCTGCTAAACCTCACGTTTGGACCAATAATAACCAATAAGCTAGTGGCAGTCCTCAAACAGAAAGTACAAACCATAAAACTCTTAGTGCTGAGCCCACCATACACTGGGCTGGCTACCGCAGATTCAATGATTTGAACTCGGCTAAGAAGAGGAGGGAATGTAGCAGCTCTGGGCAAAGCTTAAACAGCCTTGACAAGAGAAGTCATTTTGAGCTGATAGAAGCCATTATGAACAGTAAATAAACTAGCTATGAACTGTCAACGAACTAGCTGATATTGGGGAGGTAGGCTGTGCAGACGTAGCCCAAGGGAACGTACGGAAGGAAAGACCAGAGCAGGTAATGTTCAACTAAGAATGGCTAACTGCAACACCCTGCTTCTCTACCTGCTTGCATACCTGCACATTGCAAAAGTATAAAAACCTTTGGAAAATTAGACTGGGGGCCACTCAGTCTCCTCTCAAGAGAGCTGACAGTCTCTGCGCAGAAAATAAAACTTGTTCTGTTGAACTTGCCCGCGGTCTGGGTGGCTTTCTTTCTGGGAAGAGACAGTAGCTACAACAGACACAGGTGGCGCCATTCTGCCTGGGAGTGGAGTCATGTGGCTGGGAAAATGGAAGCCGCAGATTGTGGCCTAGCCGAAAGCCAGCCTGGAGCCAACCACCCAGCCAGAGACCGGCCCAAACCAACAGGGTAGATGTGGGCGCTCCCAGCCATCCTGATTGGCGGAGCCGCAGCACACCACTGTGTCCCAGTCTTGGTGCAACAGACTCCATTTTGAGGCCTGCACCTCCATCTTAGCTCTCAAGACTGACCCCTAACCGACCTCCCCTCCCCTGCTCTACCCCAAATTCCTGGAACCAGCTCGTCCCAAAGCCAGAATGTTTTCTGAATATATGGTCACTCCACCCCTCCCTCACATATAGATAAGATTAACGACCCCTCTGAAGCACCTATGTGCGCAGATCCTCCCCAGCCATGATCAAAATACTCTACGGACAACCTTTTCTTTTCTCGCCTCTTCCTGCAACTGATTGCCCTCTGCTAGCTTCGTACCTTCCATACTTGTCCTTGCTCCGCAACCTTCTTAGACAACACGAAAACTCCCCCATCCCTGAACCATCTCCGACCTCTGCTGATCACCAAAAACCAGTGCATCCTGGAAATGCTGTGTTAATTAAATCCCTAGCACCCAGACCCTTAGCACCCCGGTGGGAAGGCCCTTACACCGTAGTGCTCACTACTCCCTTGGCAGTCAAGGGTCTTGGAATAGATTCCTGGGTACATTTGTCCCGAGTCAAGGCAGCAGTGAACTCTGACCATGGCTCCCAGTGGTCTGACTCAGTCTAGTGGTCCTATGTCTCTCCGCCTCACTCGCCTCACCAAGCCAGCCAGCTAAACCTAACATAATTTCCCCTTTTGCTAGCGATTTTACTTGACTGAAAACTATACCAATTACGCCCGCACTAAGCGTTATGATTATTTGCTGGCCACCGCTGACTGCCCACCCACAGGGTGCAGAACACCCATATACTTAAATTTCACTGACTTTAAGCGGCATCAAGGAAAAGCTGATCCCATTATTTGCTACCTGTATGACCAGAAGGCAACTACCCAATGTGCAAAAAGGTGAATACAGAAAAATGTAGGGTGTCCTTGGTCTTCCTGCCAGATACTTTACCTTTCCCTTTGTCCCCAGGGATGATTCTACTACCATAAATCTAAATACACTCTCACAATCCCAGACCCCTGGGATAGCCGCTGGACACCTCTGGTTCCAGGAGCGTGGTACGCCACTCGCCGAGAGAAATTTCCAGACGCCAAACTCTATGTATGGAGGTCGCTACTCCAGGTCCAATCCACCATCCACTGTAATATTCAGATCCAAGACCTTCAACTCACTAAGCAAATTTCTAAACCTTCTGAGTCTCCCTTCTCCCAGCTTACCCTGCTACAGCAGGGACTGGCCATCGCCACTTTGCTGGACTAGCCAACCTCTCCACCTGCTGCATGTGTGCAGCCCTAGAACGCCCTCCTCTGGTAGCAGTACCAGGTCCTGCCCTGTCATTTTCATCCAACGTAAAGACCACAAAACCCATAACCATCCCCAATATTCCTCTGTACATCCAACCAGAAAACACTCAAGTGCCCTTTTGCTACTCCAATCCATCGACACAGACATGTAATGTCACCCAAATCCCCTCCAAACCACTAACAGCGCCAGAAAAAAATTTTCTTTTGGTGCAACTATACACTAAGCATTTAAACATCAGTTCTACCTTACCCTTTTGTGCCTGCCCATCACTCTGGTTCCGCAGCTCACTACATACACTCCGGCTGAGGTCCAGGACAAATACATCCAGGTATACAGTCGCCAAACTAAAAGAGCAGTTTTTCTTCCGATAGCAGTGAGAATCTCCTTAGCCTCAGCAGCAGGTGCAGTAGGACTCAGCGGCGGGACCCTTAGAACCTCTATCACCACAGCAGACAAGTTATCCACACGCTTCCAGCTGGCAGTTGATGCCTCTGCCAAATCTCTAGCCTCCCTGCAGAAACAAACAACCTCTGTTGCCCAAGTTGCCTTGCAGAGCCGCTGCACTTTAGACCTCATCACTGCTGAAAAAGGAGGAACCTGCTAATTCCTCCAGGAGGAATGCCGTTATTACATCAATAAGCTGGGAATTGTGGAAACTAGAGTCCAGACCCTCAACAAGCTAAACCGTGAGCTGCAAAACAACAGATTCAGAACAGACGGATCCTCTTCCTGGTGGAACTCTTCTCTGTACTCCTTCCTAGCCCCCATACTAGAACCCATAATTTTAGTAGTAATTTTGCTCTTAATTGCTCCTTGTCTCATTCAGCTCCTGCAAAGTTGACTCCGCGAAATCACCCGTATAGCAGTCCACCAGCAACAACAACCTCTCCACCCTGTGCCAGGCCGCAACTCCCAGTACTCTGCCTGGAAAAGCCCCTCCCCTTGCTCTTCGCCCACTACCCACAGGAAGCAGTTACAGAAATGGACTAATGTTGTCCCTTTTCCCTATAGGGTCAGTCTAAAACGTCCTGTCTTGGCACAACAGACTCCATTTTAGTTCTCAAGACTGACCCCTAACTGACCTCCCCTCCTCTGCTCAACCCCAAATTCCTGGAACCAGCTCCTCCCAAAGCCGGAAGGTTTTCTGAAGATATGGTCACTCCACGCGTCCCTGACATATGTAGGTAAGATTAACGACCTTCTCCCTTTGGAAGCACCTGTGTGCGCAGATCCACCCCCCCCCCAAGCTATGATTCTCCCCAGCTGTGCCTGCCAGCAGTGGGCATAAAAACGCCGCCAGGATTTTTTCCCTGGCGTGGCTTCAATAGCTCAATACCCTGAGTTGCTGAACCCGCCACAAGTTCGCAATAAAGCCTGCTTCTAAAACTTAATTAATTGGGTCTTTGATTCTGTTTTCGAGTCCAAATAAACTTTTACACTGAGCCTCGAGAAGGCTTTGGGAGTCAAAATCCTCCCAGCCTCCAGGCAGCAGCGTCCCAGCCCCCTCCCAAATGCAGCCCGGGAAGGCAGGCACAGAGAGGCACATCAAGTCCCGCACACCAGCAAGAAACGGCGCAAAGACCAACACCAGCAAGAAACGGCGCAAAGACAGACACCAGCAAGAAACGGCGCAAAGACCGACACCAGCAAGAAATGGCACAAAGTCCGACACCAGCAAGAAACGGCGCAAAGACCGACACCAGCAAGAAACGGCGCAAAGACCGACACCAGCAAGAAACGGCGCAAAGACCGACACCAGCAAGAAACGGCGCAAAGACCGACACCAGCAGGAAACGGCGCAAAGACTGACACCAGCAAGAAATGGCGCAAAGACCGACACAAAAGGCTGGGGCTGCGGCAATACGCTACAAGCGTCCCCAGGGGCCTCCACCGTATTGGGTGGGGCGCCACTTGGATTGGCTCACCTAGGCCAGGTGAACTCAACCCAACAATTCTCCCAAGGGTGGTGAGGTGAAAGGAGCCCAGAGGGGCCCACAACCCGTGAGATCAGCATGGGAAGGCCCACTCCTGGGCCCGGCTTACCTCATAGCTTCCAGTCACACAGCACCACTTCTGTTCGAACATCACCGCTTCTGTTGGACCTCACCTGGGGCAGGTGTGCCTCGGTCCTCGGCTCCACGCCAGAAACAGCTCACGCCGAGGCCTGGTTTGGGATCCTCTTGAGTTTTATGAGCGGTTAGGGAGGCGTGGTCGATGACGTAGTTCGACCTCATTGGCTGTATTGTTGAATTGAATTCACCTGGCCTAGGTGAGCCAATGTAGGTACAGCGCCCACCCAGGCGTAGCTCCCCCTGCTGGCTGGAAACCTGAACTTCTGAGCATGCAGTGAGCCTCTACTTCATGAGCCGGTAGCTCAGACCTCTGAGCTTGTGTAATGGGCCTGCCAGTCCCTATGCTAGCTCCCTAACAGGTTTTCCAGCCAAAGGTCTGCCTTCTGGGGCTGTTCTACAGAAAGCACTTGGTTCCTGACCCCTACGCATTCAGGGTGGTGGATGCCCTTGCTTCCATGCTTGCTTCTATGTAATTCTGGAATGGTCCTTGTTTCACACGGTCGGCGAGGTCAGGAATTCTGGGCTGGTTGGCTACCAGGCACAAAATAAATAGCCAACGGATTGAAATCTCAACCCCTATATTGGTTTATTATGGACCACACAGACTTGTCTTCTGGAACTTCCCTCCTCAATTTCTGAACCCTTGAACTCCTTGCCACCTCTACGTGGAAAACAAGGATTCCAAACTCCGATCACCACATCTGCCTGCCCCCCCCAGTCCCTCTGTGGTCCCCCTTGTCTTCCAGAGGTGCATTGTCAACCAGCAAAGTCGGGCCTCTCCATTTCTCAGAAGCTGCAGATTGTTACGTGACATCACCCTGTGTTTAAATGTTAGTGATTATGCTATCTAAAAAACAAATCTGAGCCAACTGGGGACAAACAAAACTCATTTCAAACACCAGCTCTGTCTCCCATAAGGTCCCGTGTACAACTGCTACAACACAACAGTGGGTCCTGCTGGGTCTCTACTATCATCTGGGAGGAAGGCTATTTATTACCGGGAATCCTACCTTGGTCCCTTGGTGTTAATTGCAGACTCACTGGGTGACGGATTGTATCTGACACGCACCATGTTTCCCGCAGCAAACACAACACTTTGTCAAACTCCGTTTGGTATTGCTCCATCCCTCCATCATTCTCCCTAATGACAAAAATAATTAACACATTCATATAAAAGCACAGGATGAGGAGAGCTTTAATTTATTCATCTAGTTCAGGGTCCTCCCTGTTATCAATATATGACAAGTTAATGTCATATATTAATTAAAAAGCAACAGTGAAGCAATTTAGGAAACTGAGGGATTGTCATGGGTCCTGGTTGTGACAGCATGTTTTGGGCATCATGGAAGATTACAGATTTGCCTTCTGTGGTATCTCATATCCATCATCCAAAAACTACCTGCTCTTAAGGGTAGAGAGAGTGAGCTTGTCTTTGAAAAAGGTGCCTGGGTCTCTTTTCCGGTTGCCGCAGCGCTAGGAACCATGAGTACCAAAGTCTCTCGCGACACCCTCTACGAGGCGGTGCGGGAAGTCCTGCACAGGAAGCAGCGCAAGCGCCGGAAGTTTTTGGAGACGGTGGAGCTGCAGATCAGCCTGAAGAACTACGACCCTCAGAAGGACAAATGCTTCTCTGGCACCGTCAGGCTTAAGTCCACCCCGTGCCCCAAGTTCTCAGTGTGTGTCCTTGGGGACCAGCAGCACTGTGACAAGCGAAGGCCGTGGAGATCCCTCACATGGACATCGAGGCGCTCAAGAAGCTCAACAAGAATAAGAAGTTGGTCAGAAAGCTGGTCAAGAAGTATGATGCCTTTTTGGCCTCAGAGACCCTGATCAAGCAGATTCCTCGAATTCTGGGCCCGGGCCTGAACAAGGCCGGGAAATTCCCTTCCCTGCTGACCCACAATGAGAACATGGTGGCCAAGGTCGACGAGGTGAAGTCCACCGTCAAGTTCCAGATGAAGAAGGTGCTGTGTCTGGCAGTGGCAGTTGGCCATGTGAAGATGACAGATGATGAACTCGTGTACAACATCCACTTGGCTGTCAACTTTTTGGTTTCGCTGCTGAAGAAGAATTGGCAGAATATCCGTGCTTTGTACATTAAGAGCACCGTGGGGAAACCCCAGCGCCTGTACTAAGCTACGGTTCAATAAACTTTATTGTTCCTGTTTAAAAAAAAAAAAAGAAAGAAAAAAGTGCCTGGGTTTGGTAGCTGCTCACAGGATAGCAGGTGTAACGTATTATGAGAATTTAACAAGGCTCTGAGAAGACGGTTATTGGAAGTTCTGGCTGGAGGGCAAGGCCATGACTCCTGAAAGATTCTGGATCCAAAAGTCAAGTCAGAACTGGATGCCACAGACTTTCTCAATCCAGCCCTCTTTGCCCCTCCCCTAAGGCCAATACATTTCTTTTTTTTTCTTTCATTATTTATTTATTTATTTTAATCGTTTTATTGGGGCTCATAAGGCTCTTATCACAATCTGTACATACATCAATTGAGCAAAGCACCCTTATACATTCGTTGCACTCATCACTCTCATAATTCACCTTCCACTTGGGTTCCTGGAATCAGCTCGGTTTCCCTTTTTTTTCCCCCATCCCCCTCCCTCCCCGATCCCACCCCTGGTCCCTTGATAATTTATAAATAATTATTACATCTTATCTTACACTCCCCGGCGTCTCCCCTCACCCGCCTCCCCCTTGCCAATCTCCCAGAGAGGAGGTTACACATAGATCTCTGAGATCGGTTCTCCCTTTCTACATGCCCTTCCCTCCTGGTGTCGCCACTCCCACAGCTGGTGTTGAGGGGTTCGTCTGTCCTAGATTCCCTGTGCCTCCAGATCCCCACTGCACCGCTGTACATCCTCTGGTATAACCAGGTCCACAAGGCAAGGTAGGATTAGGGTCATGATGATTGGGAGGGGAGGAAGCGTTCAGGAACTAGAGGAAGGTTTTGAGTTTCATTGTTGCTACACTGAACCCTGAGTGGCCCATCTCCTCCTCACTACCCCTCTGGAAGGGGTGTCCAGCTGTCTACAGGTGGGCGTTGGGTCCCCATCATGCACTCCCCCTCTTTCACGGTGATGTGATTCTCACCACCACCCCACCTTTGATGTTGGAGACCTGGTCTCCTCTGTCCTTCATGATCACCTATGTTGGTGTGCTGCTTCCGTGTGGGCTCGGTTGCTTCTGGGCTAGATGGCCGCTTGTTTGCATTCAAGCCTTTAAGTCCCCAGACGCTATATCTCTCAGTAGCCGGGCACCATCCGCCTTCTTCACCACACTTGCTTATGCACACTTTCGTCTTCAGCCATTATGTGAGAGAGGTGATCACACAATGATTGATTTTGTTCCTTTGTATCTGCTACATGGTCCATTCAACACCTTGTATTCGCTTAGGCCGTGTGCTTCTTCTCTGTGGGCTTTGTTGCTTCTGAGCTAGATGGCCGCTTATTTGCCTTCAAGCCTTTAAGACCCCAGACGCTATATCTTTTTTTGATAAGCCGGGCACCATCAGCTTTCTTCACCACATTTGCTTACACACACGGCTGTCTTCAGTGATCATGTTGGGAAGATGGGTATCCTGCAATGGCTGCTTAGCAGGGTGAGGTGCTATTGTATTGGGGGATTATGCATGAGGAGACCCAATGTCCATCTGCTACCCTACTACTGAACCTATAAATATATGCATATAAATCTATTGCCCCCATAATCATAAATATGTTTACATATGTACATGTCTGTATTTAGGCTTCTCTGTATGCACTTTGCCTCCTACTCCTTTCCTCTATTTCCTTTCGCTTTCCTCCCGACCCATTACCATGTTTAGCCTTCATTCTGGATTCAGTAGTTCCTCTCAGTTACCTTGCTCTTGGTCACTCCCTTCCAGTCCTCCCCTCCCCTCCCTCCTCTGGTTTTGAACCATTCGCTGTTCCCTTGTCCCTGTGTTGGGCGACACCTCCTCCCTTCCCCTACCTCCCACGCTCTCATGTCCCTCCAGGACCGTTGGTCCTGTTGTTTTCTTCTCTCATTATTTGTCCAGCCTATCTTGTCTAGGTGGACCTGCTGACATAGTAATACGTGCATACAAATGGATATGACTTTGACTGCGCCCAAGTGGCCCATAAGAACATGGCTTTGACAGAAGCAACATCGACACGCTGATAAGCAGAAAAGCCACTAGCATACAAAATTTACTGGGTAAAAAAACAAAACAAATTTAAAAAGACTAAACAAAAAGATAGCAAATATTAAAAGAAAAAATTGCTAGTAGTTCAAGGTCCTTTCATTGGCCTTTAGGAGTGTTTTCTAGGTGTAGCTTGTGAGGCGCCACGTCCTGGCCCAGAAGACCATCCTTTCTACTCCCTCGGGCTCCCTTTGCTCTGCTTCCTCCGCTGCTCCACTGCATGTCCCCAGTGTTTGCCTCAGTGTGGCGGGGTCAGCTCAGTTGCCCATCCCCCATTGTGTCTCAGGTGCTGTCCCGTGTAGGGCCATGTGTTGGTGCAGGATGTCATATCTCGTAGTGTGGTCAGCTGAATGGTCCTCTCTGTATGATGGGCTCTTCTAGCTGGTCTATCGACTTTGGGCTTGGTGGACCCAGGTGTACTCCACTATGTCCTTTCTCCTTCTTTTGTTTCAGCTTCCTTCTGGATGTGGTGTGGTGGGTCAGTTCCTTTCCCACTCCAGACAATCTATTTTTGTTTTCTGTGGTATTCCCTTCGAGTGTGGGGGTCGGCCTAATTCTGGTTTGGGCCGGCTTGTCGTCCAGCCTCTTTGTGTAGACCTCTGTACTTTGCGTTGTCCTCCTTGTTTGGTGTGTCGTGTTGGGGTCCGTATGCATGTTCCAAATCTGTGGGGACATAACCGATACTCTCCCCCGGGTGGGTTAGTACCCTGCCCCCCCCCATACCATCCATTCGGATTCTCCCCCTCCCGGTTCTCCCTCTCCCTACCCCACTACCCCTTCTTTATGCTGGGCTCTTATGTACCTCCCTAGGTGTGGCCTGTCCTCCCTCCAACTATCTATGCTTCCTCCCGTTTATTGTGGGATGGATGTTTATTCTTCTATTTCTGTCATGCTGATTGTACTTATCTCAGGGGACTCATGTTGTACCTGTCCCTTTGGGTCTGGCTTACCTCGCTTAACATAATTCCTTCCAGCTCTTCCCATGAAATAACGTGTTTCATGTGCTCATCGGTGCTTTTCAGTGCTGCATAATACTCCATTGTGTGTATGTGCCAAAGTTTGCTAATCCACTCGTCTGTCGATGGAAACTTAGGCTGTTTCAAAGTCTTTGCCATTGTGAATTGTGCCGCAATAAACATTGGAGCGCATATGACTGGTCGTGTTTTATTTGCTGCTTCAACCGGGTATATGCCCAGTAGAGGGATGGCTGGGTCATGAGGTAGATCAATTTCCATTTTCTTTAGGTATCGCCAGATTGCTTTCCACAGTGGCTGTACAAATGTACACGACCACCAGCAGTGGAGGAGGGTTCCTACTTCACCACAGCCCCTCCAACACTTGTTGCTCTCTGATTTACTGATCTGGGCTAGCCTCAGGGGTGTTAGGTGGTATCTCATGGTTGTTTTGATTTGCATTTCTCTTATGGCAAGGGACTTCGAGCACTTTCTCATATGTTTATTGGCCATATTGATCTCCTCTCTAGTGAAAGTTCTTCTCATTTCTTTTGCCCACTTCCTTAGGGGGTTAACTGTTTTCCTCTTTTTGCAGGTCACGATGGTGTTGTAGATTTTAGTAATGAGCCCTTTGTCTGATGTGTCATTACTAAAAATCTTCTCCCAGTCTGTGGGTTGCCTTGTCACCCTCTTGGCAAAGTCTTTCGAGGTGCACATGCATTTTATTCTTATTAGATCCCATTTGTCGATTTCCAATTCACCTGTGTGTGTCCCCTTCCCTGTTGCAGTGAGCCTATGTGCTCCCTGGGCCAGTACGCTGAGATTAGTCCCGATTCCCTCCTTAATGGTCCTGATGGTTTGGGGTTTGACTTCTAGATCTGTGATCCACCTTGAGTGTATTCTTGTGCATGGGGTGAGGTAGACGTCTTATTTCAACTTTCTACATGTGGATATCCAGTTTCCAGCACCACTTATTAAAGAGGGCATCTGCTTCCCACTTGACATTTTTGGGACCCTTGTCGAAGATCAGTTGTCTATATGCTGATGATTTTACTCCTGGGCTTTCTATTCTTTTCCACTGGTCTGAGTGTCTATCATTGTGCCAGTACCATGCTGTTTTGACCACTGTAGCTGTGTAGTAGGCATTGAAATCAGGTAGGGCGAGTCCTCCAATTGTGTCCTTCTTCTTGAGGAGTTCTCTGCTAATTCTGGGTTTCTTCCCTCTCCATATGAAGTTGGTGGTCAGTTTTTCCAATTCTTTGAAGAAGGTTGAGGGTAATTGGATTGGTATAGCAGGCCAATACATTTCTAAGGGTTATGGATTCTACTTCAGAATCGTTCTCAATCTCAATCCCAGGGCCCTCTTCACCATTGCTGGCTAGACCTGTTCACCTCTTGCCATATGTGTGTGTGTGTGTGTGTGTGTGTGTGTGTGTATCACACACACACACACACACACACACACATATGGGTTTATTGTAAGTCTGGGTCTGTAGGTTTCTCGGTTAGGAAATGTACGGTCCTTGGCTACACACTAGAAAGAAATTCACACCAAAGCCTGGTTGGTGATCCGAGTGGGTTTATATACAGGAGAGAAGAAGGTTCCGGCGTTACAGTTAACTGAACACGGGCACCCTTATGACACTGCACACCCAGCCCTGCTGAGCGGAAGGCAGAGAAGCAGCTGAAGGGAAGGTTCCAGCCTTTTAAGGGCTTTCAGCTGTGAGGCGTCAATTAAGCTCTCCTGGCTTGGCCTTGAATTGGTGCATGCCCTTTAGCCTGCATTGGCTTCCAACCTCCTGTAGGGGGCCCCCTAAGCATGGAGAGGAACAACCCCTTGTCTTGCTACCTAACAGGTCTACATTCCTGTATGGTTACATTGAGATGGAAGTAGCCCCTTTAGACAGCCTGTGAGGTTCACCAGGAGCCACAGGCCCCAGCGTTCCCTGTTACCACCTTAAACCTTAAACTACTGTTGGAGTTTATATTATTTGTGCGGGTCTGTGGACATGGAATGTTTCCATGCCAGACCCTGAAGTTGCACAAATAAGCATCCAGAACAGAACTCATACAGGCTCTAATAAGATGCTCAGATGCTTCTTGCTAGGATGAGAATTCATCGAAGTTTGTGAGCAGTTCAGATCTTGTAAGGGAGAACAGGTCAGTAGTGTATCCAGAGAAGAGAGCAAAGGTCAGGGGAAAGGGAGGAGGCCCACAGACATCTGTGCTCTGTGTTTGGCCACAAGACAAGAAACCAGGTCTCCCTGAAAAAGAAAGCAGAACAGCAAGTCCCTCGGAACTAGGACATCTTTAAACCTGACCTATACAACACTCGGCTCAGGGAGGCGCCTTGGAAAACCGTAAAAGCCCGAAAAGAGGGACAAGGAGGAAGCCCAAGTCTTTGGTTTTCCCTGCTGTGCTTTCAGTGTTGAAATGTCTGTGCACGGAGCCTTTGAAATTTCAGAATCAGAGAGTGGATTCATAAGCCAAGCTCCTGCTTTATTCTTCAATGCATTTTAGCCCAACTCCTCCTTGGTGACACATGTAACAGAAATTCTGGACTTAGGAGCCACTTGGTCCTTGGACACTAGGAGATTACAGTGGAATCTGAAACAGGGCTCTAACCACCAACTGGACTGGCCTAGGAAGCCCAAGTATTCAGTCTCCCAAACACCAACCTCCCGTTGCTCTTCATCTGCCTCCACCTTGTTCAGCTTTAGTTGTCCGTGGAAGCGTTTGGCACCCATCTGATGCTTCAGAACCCAGAAAGGAGGAAAGGTAAAACTGGGATTCAAATGAAACAAGATGTGCCCGGGGCTCCTCGTGGCATTTGTCACCTTCAGTTCCCTCTTCGGACGCAGATGTGGCAAGGTTCACAAACAAGCTTTACCAGAAAGAACAGCCTGCTTCCAAGTGAGAAAAAGCCCTTTACACATGAGTTCCTGAGGTCAGCCCAGCCCTGTGCGCCACCCACCCCTCCCAGAGTCCCCTGCTCTCCGGCGAAGCATTAAAGCAAGTGGAAGCAGAGATTTGCTCAGAATAAAAAATCATTTTTCACAATAGCATGCCACATTCTGGATGGCAATCACGGCTGCACAAACCGTATCCATCCCCAGTCATAATGTTGCCGCCTCAGTGACCACACACACACATTGTGTGGCGAGACTCAGAGTCTATTCCATTTGTGATCAATTGTTTCCTCCCTCTCCACACTTTGCACTTAGGAGACATGCTCTCTGGAGGCGGTTGAGGCTTGTCTTGTGGCCAATAATCATCTCCTACGCCTTCCTTTCCAGTCACTAATTTGATGTCTTCACTCAAAGAAATGCCCATAAGTTGAGGTTTCAGAGGAGAGCTCCTTGAGCTCCCCAGACAACAAGGGGGCCGAGTGTCACCGTCATTATCCTGAGCTGGGAGGGAACACTAGTGTTCCGGAGGCTGGGAATCCGTCACTGCCTGCCCATCGCACAGACAGAGCAGATGCTGGTTATAATTGCTTCTAGACGTCCTGCCATGCTCAGTTGAACGTCAAAGCCATAAACGCTGCCCGACTACAATAAAACTGGAGTACGCAGACATTTCTGCATCATTGCCGGGTGAAAATACACTGAGTGGAGTTGGATGAGATGGCAGCAAGCGCTTAAGGAGGGGGTGGTGTGGGAATACCAACAAGATGACTGCCAGTCTCCGTTTCCTCCTCTCGTCTGCTTTGTGTTTTCTTTCAGGACCAGAAGAAATGATGCATATGTAAGGATAAAAAATTTTCCATTTCCAGAGGAGTTTTCCACCCCCCAATCTACCCGCAGCCTCCTTTGAGCAAGCCAGTAAAAGCTTTTTTTTTTTTTTTTTTTTTTAAACCTGCCTTCTCACTATGGCAATTTCCAGAGCTGCTATGTGACTGTGTTTTAAAGTCCCCCTTAGGATCCAGAGTGCAATCCATATCACAAAGGCATCCTCCCAGTCCCAAATAGCAATGCGACCTCAATTCAGAAGGTTGTTCTTGTTTCCATAGACCCAGAATGGAGTTTAAGCTGTTGATCTTGACTGTGGTTGTCGCGTCAGCCTCTCATGGGCACCTCATGGGCAGTGGAGCAAACTGTGCCTATCTGTGCTACCACCAGGACTGGGAGAGGAAGCCAACAGTGGTGGGCCATAGGTCAATGTGTGGATGGGGATGATCAGGTCTTTCTTCATTATTCTGTTTCAGTCTGGAAACACCACTGAAGCCTGCTCAGTGTCATAGCAACACACAAACCTTCACTGACAGTCTGGGGCACATTGGCTGCAAATCAAACCCGGGTCTTCCCGGTGAAAGTCGATGAGAGGTCTACCACTGAAGCACCGTGGCCCTCACCTCAAACCAGGGCAGTCATTTCCGGAGTTCAAACCAGACCACAATGCAGGATGACTGAGATTGCCACCAGAATCTGATACTGATGCAGAAAAAAACCTAACTACCATTTTATTGACTCCCAATAGGACAAAGATCTGCCCCTTTGGGGTTTTGAGACTTTAAATCCTTACAGCAGGGGTCGCAACCTGTGGGTCGCGACCCCTTTGGGGATCAAATAACCCTTTAACAGGGGTCATCCAATTCATAACGATAGCAAAATTACAGTTATAAAGTAGCAATGAAAATAATTTTATGGTTGCAGGTGACCACAACATGAACTGTATTAAAGGGTGGCGGCATTCAGAAGGTTGAGAACCATTGCCTTACAGAAATAGACAACCTCATATTTCTCCCACGGAGGGGCTAGTCAGTTCAAACCCCTGACCTTGCGATTAGCAGGTTAATGCATAGTCCACTACACCACCAGGGCTCCTAATGATATAATAAGAGATACTATTGTTAGATCACTCGTGGGAGAAATATACCTCAGTCCTTGGCTTCGCGTGAGAAAGAATTCACTCCGCAGCCTGGATTGTGATCCAAGTGAGTTTTTTGAGAGAAGAAGTTTCAGGTTTACACAGGCACCTCAGGGCCCCTCACCCCTGCACAGCTTGCCTAGAAGCTGCTGGAGAGAAAGTCACTACGTGGGCTCCAGGATCCTGCCTTTTCTTTCTTTTCTTAAATCGTTTTATTAGGGGCTCATACAATTCTTATCACAATCCATACATACATCAATTGTGTAAAGCACATTGTACACTCACTGCCCTCATTATTCTCAAAACATTTGCCTCCACTTAAGCCCCTGGCATCAATCGAGTCATCATTTTTACCCCTTCCTCCCCACTCCCCCATCCCTCAAGAAACCTTGATAATTTGTGAGTGGTGATAGTGGGAGGGTAGAGGGAGGGTGGATTGGAAAGAGGAAACCGATTACAAGTATCTACATGTGACCTCCTCCCTGGGGAACGGACAACAGAAAAGTGGGGGAAGGGAGACATCGGAGAGGTCAAGATCCTGCCTTTTCAATTCCTCCACAGGGAGGCATGGTTGATGGTCCTGGTCAACCCCATTGGCTGGATTGAATTCACCTGGCTCAGATGGGCCAATCCAGGTGTAACACCCACCTAGGTGTACCACCCCTTCCTGGCCGGAAGTTTGAACCTGAGCATATGTAATGGATGACCCACTCCCTATGCTAAGCTACCTAACAGTATTTGCAAGATGCCGAGCAATGTTCTAAGCTTTTTGTATATAATAATTCAATTATTTCACTTAAGAAGCCTATGTGTGGACTCTATTCTTGCCTCATTTTACAGATGAAAAATCAGTGGCACAGGATGATAAAGTCATGAGCCTATGACCACACAGTGAGGAAGTGGAAAGGAGAGATTTGAACCCAGGCTGCAGAGTCCATGCCTTGGGTGCCTACAGCGCCACATAGGACACAGGAAAGCATGGAGCAGACTCGGCGTAAGACCTAGCATGTATGTGCTAGGACTGCATGAGAGTAGCTGCTACTCAGATCCAGAAGAGAATACAAGGCTATTGCAAAAATTATTTTTTCCAAGAGAGGGTGGAATTCTGCATCTTGTGCGAAATCCCCCAACCTGCACATGGCACAGCTACTTCAGAAGGTTCCCAACAATGTGTGCTGTGTGGCAAACCTAACTGAGCTCAGGGGGAGCTGGTCTGTGGGTTATGTTACCCAGAAGGTGAGCAGTTTGAACTCACCAGCCACCACTCCAAGGGAGAAAGAGAAGGCTTTCTGCTCCCATGGACTTACAGTCTTTGAAGTGGCAGGGAGCATTTCCATGCAGCCTATGATTAGGATCTAGGAGGGTGAGGGTGGATGGAGTTGGTTGAGACCTGGC
>NW_027457595.1:920000-942500 GCF_050624435.1 Tenrec ecaudatus | reverse complement strand
TTTAAAAAGGACACAAAGTAAGAAGCCATCCAGGAATTCTGCAAGGATATGTGTGTGTGTGTGTGTGTGTGTGTGTGTGTAAAAAGGACAGGAAGTCAGAAGCCCTCTAGGAATTTTCCAAAGGTATGAGTATCAGTGTGAGGAAGGGTGTGTGTGTGAGTGTGTGTGTAAAAAGGACACGAAGTCAGACCCCCAGAGATTATGCAAGTGTGTGCGTGTAACAAGGACATGACGTCAGAAGACCTCAAGAGATTCTGCAAGGGTGTGTGTGTGTGTGAGTGTGTGTAAAAAGGACACATGAAGTCAGAAACACTCCATAGTTTCTGCAAAGGTGTGTGTGTGTGTGTGTAAAAAGATCCTGAAGTCAGAAGCCATCTAGAGATTCTGCATGATGTGTGTGTGTGTGTGTTTGTAAAAAGGAGACCAAGTATGAAGCTCTCAAGAGATTCTGCAAGGTTTTATGTGTGTGAGTGTGTGCGTGTGTAATAAGGTCACAAATTCAGAAGCCCTCTAGAAATTCTGCAAGGGTGTGTGTGTGTGTGTGTGTGTTTGTAAAAAGGACACGAAGTCAGAAGACGACTATTGATTCTGCAAAAGTGTGTGTGTGTGTGTGTGTGTGTGTGTAAAAAGGACATGAAATCAGAAGCCCTCCAGAGGTTCTGTAAGGGTGTGTGTGTGTGTGTGTGTGTGTAAAAAGGACATGAAGTCAGAAGACCTCTATTGATTCTGCAATGTTGTGTTTGTGTGTGTGTGTGTGTAAAAAGGACATAAAGTCAGAATCATTGTAGAGTTCTGGAAGGGTGTATGTGTGTGTGTGTGTGTGTATAAAGGACACCAAGTCAGAAGCACTCTAGAGATCCTGCAAGAGTATGTCTTTGTGTGTGTGTGTGTGTGTGTGTGTGTGTGTGTGTGTAAAAAGGACATGTTGTTAGAAGTCCTCCACAGATTCTGCACAGGTGTGTGTATGTGTCTGTGTGCGTTTGTGTAAAAAGGATACCATATCAGAAACCGACTATTAATTCTGCAAAAGTGTGTGTGTGTGTAAAAAGGACATGGAGTCTGAAGCCATCCAGAGGTTCTGTAAGTGTGTGTGTGTGTGTGTGTGTGTGTAAACAGACACAAATTCAGAAACCCTCTAGATATTCTTCAAGTGTTTGTGTGTGTGTGTGTGTGTGTAAAAAGGACAGCAAGTCAGCCACCATCCAGAGATTCTACCAGGGTGTATGTGTGTTTGGTGTGTGTGTGTTTGTGTAAAAAGACACGAAGTCAGAAGCCCACTAGAGATTCTTCAAGGGTGTGTGTATGTGTGTATGTTTGTGTAAAAAGGACACAAAGTCAGAAGCCCTCCAGAGATTCTGCAAGGTTGTATGTGTGTGTGTGTGTTTGTGTGTGAGGGTAAAAATTACACGAAGTCAGAAGCCCAATATTGATTATGCAAAGGTCTGTGTGTGTGTGTGTGTTTGTTGTGTTTGAAATAAGTAAACCATATTAGAAGCCCTCCAGAGATTCTGCCAGAGTGTGTGTGTGTGTATGTGTGAAAACAACACGAAGTCAGAAAATGTCTGGAGATTCTACAAGGGTGTTTGTGTGTGTGTGTGTGTGTCAAAAGTACAGGAAGTCAGAAGCCCTCTAGAGATTCTGCAAGGGTGAGTATGTTGTGTTAAAAGGACATGAAATCAGAAGCCCTCTAGGTTTTCTGGAAAGGTATGAGTGTGAGAGTGAGGGAGTGTGTGTGTGTGTGTGTGTGTGTGTGTGTAATAAGGACATGAAATCAGAAGTCCTCCAGAGTGAGAGTGAGGGAGTGTGTGTGCAATAAGGACATGAAATCAGAAGTCCTCCAGAGATTCTACAAGTGTATGTGTGTGTGTGTGTGTGTTTAAAAAGGACACGAAGTCAGAAGGACTGCAGAGATTTGGCAAGAAAATGAGTTTGTGTGTGTGTGTGTGTGTGTGTGTGTGTGTAAAAAGGACATGAAGTCAGAATCCTTGTAGAGTTCTGGAAGGGTGTATGTGTGTGTGTGTGTGTATAAAGGACACCAAGTCAGAAGCACTCTAGAGATCCTGCGAGAGTATGTCTTTGTGTGTGTGTGTGTGTGTAAAAAGGACATGTTGTTAGAAGTCCTCCACAGATTCTGCACAGGTGTGTGTATGTGTCTGTGTGCGTGTGTGTAAAAAAGACACCAAGTCATAAGCCGACTATTGATTCTGCAAAAGTGTATGTGTGTGTGTGTGTGTGTGTGTGTGTGTGTGTGTAAAAAGGACATGGAGTCTGAAGCCGTCCAGAGGTTCTGTAAGTGTGTGTGTGTGTGTGTGTGTGTGAGTAAACAGACACAAATTCAAAAACCCTCTAGATATTCTTCAAGTGTTTGTGTGTGTGTGTGTGTAAAAAGGACAGCAAGTTAGCCACCATCCAGAGATTCTACCAAAGTGTATGTGTGTGTGGTGTGTGTGTGTGTGTTTGTGTAAAAAGACACGAAGTCAGAAGCCCTCCAGAGATTCTTCAAGGGTGTGTGTATGTGTGTATGTTTGTGTAAAAAGGACACAAAATCAGAAGCCCTCCAGAGATTCTGCAAGGTTGTATGTGTGTGTGTGTGTGTGTGTGTAAAAAGTACACATGAAGTCAGAAACACTCCATAGTTTCTGCAAAGGTGTGTGTGTGTGTGTGTGTGTGTGTGTAAAGAAAAAAGTCAGAAACCCTCTAGAGATTCTGGAATGATGTGTTTGTGTGAGTGTGTGTGTGTGTGTATAAAGGACAAGAAATCAAAAGAACTCTAGAGATTGTGCAAGGTTGTGTGTCTGTGTGTGTGTATAAAAAGGACATGAAGACAGAAGCCCTGCAGGCATTATGCAAGCGTGTGAGTGTGTGTGTTCGTGTGTAAAAGGATAGGAATTTAGAATCGCTGTAGAGTTCCTGCAAGGATGTGTGTGTGTGTGTGTGTGTGTAAAAAGGACACGAAGTCTGAATCCCTCTAGAGATTCTGCAAGGGATGTGTGTGTGTGTGTGTGTTTATAAACGACATTTTAGAAGTCCTCCAAAGATTCTGCACAGGTGTGTGTATGTGTGTCTGTGTGCGTGTGTGTAAAAAGGACACCAAGTCAGAAGCCCTCTAGAGATCCTGCAAGGGTGTGTCTGTGTGTGTTTTAAGTATGTTTGTAAAAAGAACACGAAGTAAGAAACCCTCAAGTGATTTTGCAAGGGAATAAGTTTGAGTGTATGTGTATAAATTACATGACGTGAGATGAATTCCTGCGATTCTGCAAGGATGCATGTGTGTGTGTGTGTGTGTGTGTGTGTGTGTGTGTGTGTGTGTGTGTGTAAAAAGGACATGAAGTCAGAATCCTTGTAGAGTTCTGGAAGGGTGTATGTGTGTGTGTGTGTATAAAGGACACCAAGTCAGAAGCAATCTAGAGATCCTGCAAGAGTATGTCTTTGTGTGTGTGTGTGTGTGTAAAAAGGACATGTTGTTAGAAGTCCTCCACAGATTCTGCACAGGTGTGTGTATGGGTCTGTGTGCGTGTGTGTAAAAAGGACACCAAGTCAGAAGCCGCTTATTGATTCTGCAAAAGTGTATGTGTGTGTCTGTGTGCGTGTGTGAAAAAAGGACACTAAGTCAGAAGCCGACTATTGATTCTGCAAAAAGTGTGTGTGTGTGTGTGTGTGAGTGTGTAAAAAGGACATGGAGTCTGAAGCCGTCCAGAGGTTCTGTAAGGGTGTGGATGTGTGTGTGTGTGTGTGTGTGTATGTGAAACGGACACACATTCAGAAACCCTCTAGATATTCTGCAAGGGTGTGTGTGTGTGTGTGTGTGTGTGTTTAAAAAGGACACAAAGTAAGAATCCATCCAGGAATTCTGCAAGGATGTGTGTGTGTGTGTGTGTGTGTGTGTGTGTATGTGTTTAACAAGGACATGACGTCAGAAGCCCTCTAGAGCTTCTGGAAGTGTGTGTGTGTGTGTGTGTGTGTGTGTGTGTAAAAAGGACAAGAAATCAAAAGGACTCTAGAGATTGTGCAAGGTTGTGTGTCTGTGTGTGTGTATAAAAGGACATGAAGACAGAAGCCCTGCAGGCATTATGCAAGCGTGTGAGTGTGTGTGTGCGTGTGTAAAAGGATAGGAATTTAGAATCGCTGTAGAGTTCCTGCAAGGATGTGTGTGTGTGTGTGTGTGTGTGTGTAAAAAGGACACGAAGTCTGAATCCCTCTAGAGATTCTGCAATGGATATGTGTGTGTTTATAAACGACATTTTAGAAGTCCTCCAAAGATTCTGCACAGGTGTGTGTATGTGTGTCTGTGTGCGTGTGTGTAAAAAGGACACCAAGTCAGAAGCCCTCTAGAGATCCTGCAAGGGTGTGTCTGTGTGTGTTTTAAGTATGTTTGTAAAAAGAACACGAAGTAAGAAACCCTCAAGTGATTTTGCAAGGGAATGAGTTTGAGTGTGTATGTGTATGTGTATAAACTCCATGACGTGAGATGAATTCCTGCGATTCTGCAAGGATGCATGTATGTGTGTGTGTGTGTGTGTGTGTGTGTGTGTGTGTAAAAAGAACACGAAGTCAGAAGCATTCCAGAGACTCTGCAAGGGTGCGTGCATGTCTGTGTGTGTGTGTGTGTGTGTGTGCGTAAAAAGAACACGAAGTCCGAAGCCCTCTAGAATTTCTGCAAGGGTGTGTGTATCTGTGTGTGTGTGTGTGTGTGTGTGTGTGTTTAAAAAGGACACAAAGTAAGAAGCCATCCAGGAATTCTGCAAGGATGTGTGTGTGTGTGTGTGTGTGTGTGTGTAAAAAGGACAGGAAGTCAGAAGCCCTCTAGGAATTTTCCAAAGGTATGAGTATCAGTGTGAGGGAGGGTGTGTGTGTGAGTGTGTGTGTGTAAAAAGGACACGAAGTCAGAAGCCCTCCAGAGATTATGCAAGTGTGTGTGTGTGTGTGTGTGTGTGTGTGTGTTTAACAAGGACATGACGTCAGAAGGCCTCAAGAGATTCTGCAAGGGTGTGTGTGTGAGTGTGTGTAAAAAGGACACATGAAGTCAGAAACACTCCATAGTTTCTGCAAAGGTGTGTGTGTGTGTGTGTGTGTGTGTGTGTGTGTAAAAAGATCCTGAAGTCAGAAGCCATCTAGAGATTCTGCCATGATGTGTGTGTGTTTTTGTAAAAAGGAGACCAAGTATGAAGCTCTCAAGAGATTCTGCAAGGTTTTATGTGTGTGAGTGTGTGCGTGTGTAATAAGGTCACAAAGTCAGAAGCCCTCTAGAAATTCTGCAAGGTCGTTTGTGTGGGGGGGTGTTTGTAAAAAGGACATGAAATCAGAAGCCCTCCAGAGGTTCTGTAAGGGTGTGTGTGTGTGTCTGTTTAAAAAGGACATGAAGTCAGAAGCCCTCTATTGATTCTGCAATGGTGTGTTTGTGTGTGAGTGTGTGTGTGTAAAAAGGACATGAAGTCAGAATCCTTGTAGAGTTCTGGAAGGGTGTATGTGCGTGTGTGTGTATAAAGGACACCAAGTCAGAAGCACTCTAGAGATCCTGGAAGAGTATGTCTTTGTGTGTGTGTGTGTGTGTGTGTGTGCAAAAAGGACATATTGTTAGAAGTCCTCCACAGATTCTGCACAGGTGTGTGTATGTTTCTGTGTGCGTGTGTGTAAAAAGGACACGAAGTCAGAAGCCGACTATTGATTCTGCAAAAGTGTGTGTGTGTGTGTGTGTGTGTGTGTGTGTGTGTAAAAAGGACATGGAGACTGAAGCCGTCCAGAGGTTCTGTAAGGGTGTGTGTGTGTGTGTGTGTGTGTAAACAGACACAAATTCAGAAACCCTCTAGATATTCTTCAAGTGTTTGTGTGTGTGTGTGTGTGTGTGTTTAAAAAGGACAGCAAGTCAGCCACCATCCAGAGATTCTACCAGTGTGTATTTGTGTGGTGTGTGTGTGTGTTTGTGTAAAAAGACACGAAGTCAGAAGCCCTCTAGAGATTCTTCAAGGGTGTGTGTATGTATGTATGTTTGTGTAAAAAGGACACAAAGTCAGAAGCCCTCCAGAGATTATGCAAGGTTGTATGTGTGTGTGTGTGTTTGTGTGTGAGGGTAAAAATTACACGAAGTCAGAAGCCCAATATTGGTTATGCAAAGGTCTGTGTGTGTGTGTTTGTTTGGTTTGAAATAAGTAAACCATATTAGAAGCCCTCCAGAGATTCTGCCAGAGTGTGTGTGTGTATGTGTGAAAACAACACGAAGTCAGAAAATGTCTGGAGATTCTGCAAGGGTGTTTGTGTGTGTGTGTGTGTGTGTCAAAAGTACAGGAAGTCAGAAGCCCTCTAGAGATTCTGCAAGGGTGAGTGTGTTGTGTTAAAAGGACACGAAATCAGAAGCCCTCTAGGTTTTCTGGAAAGGTATGAGTGTGAGTGAGGGAGTGTGTGTGTGTGTGTGTGTGTAATAAGGACATGAAATCAGAAGTCCTCCAGAGATTCTACAAGAGTATGTGTGTGTGTGTGTGTGTGTGTGTGTGTGCGTGTTTAAAAAGGACACGAAGTCAGAAGGACTGCAGAGATTTGGCAAGAAAATGAGTTTGGGGTGTGTGTGTGTGTGTGTGTGTGTGTTTAAAAATGACACAAAGTAAGAATCCATCCAGGAATTCTGTAAGGATGTGTGTGTGTGTGTGTTTGTGTAAAAAGGTAAGGAAGTCAGAAGCCCTCTAGGAATTTTCCAAAGGTATGAGGATCAGTGTGAGGGAGGGTGTGTGTGTGAGTGTGTGTGTGTGTGTGTAAAAAGGACACGAAGTCAGACCCCCAGATATTATGCAAGTGTGTGTGTGTGTGTAACAAGGACATGACGTCAGAAGCCCTCAAGAGATTCTGCAAGGGTGTGTGTGTGTGTGAGTGTGTGTAAAAAGGACACATGAAGTCAGAAACACTCCATAGTTTCTGCAAAGGTGTGTGTGTGTGTGTGTGTGTGTGTGTGTGTAAAAAGATCCTGAAGTCAGACGCCATCTAGAAATTCTGCCATGATGTGTGTGTGTGTTTGTAAAAAGGAGCCCAAGTATGAAGCTCTCAAGAGATTCTGCAAGGTTTTATGTGTGTGAGTGTGTGCGTGTGTAATAAGGTCACAAAGTCAGAAGCCCTCTAGAAATTCTGCAAGGGCGTGTGTGTGTGGGGGTGTTTGTAAAAAGGACACAAAGTCAGAAGCCGACTATTGATTCTGCAAAAGTGTGTGTGTGTGTGTGTGTGTAAAAAGGACATGAAGTCAGAAGCCCTCTATTGATTCTGCAATGGTGTGTTTGTGTGTGTGTGTGTGTGTGTGTGTAAAAAGGACATGAAGTCAGAATCCTTGTAGAGTTCTGGAAGGGTGTATGTGTGTGTGTGTGTATAAAGGACACGAAGTCAGAAGCACTCTAGAGATCCTGCAAGAGTATGTCTTTGTGTGTGTGTGTGTGTGTGTGTGTGTGCAAAAAGGACATGTTGTTAGAAGTCCTCCACAGATTCTGCACAGGTGTGTGTGTGTGTCTGTGTGCGTGTGTGTAAAAAGGACACCAAGTCAGAAGCCGACTATTGATTCTGCAAAACTGTATGTGTGTGTGTGTGTGTGTGTGTAAAAAGGACATGGAGTCTGAAGCCGTCCAGAGGTTCTGTAAGGGTGTGTGTGTGTGTGTGTAAACAGACACAAATTCAGAAACCCTCTAGATATTCTTCAAGTGTTTGTGTGTGTGTTTGTGTGTGTGTGTGTGTGTGTAAAAAGGACAGCAAGTCAGCCACCATCCAGAGATTCTACCAGGGTGTATTTGTGTGTGGTGTGTGTGTGTTTGTGTAAAAAGACACGAAGTCAGAAGCCCTCTAGAGATTCTTCAAGGGTGTGTGTATGTGTGTATGTTTGTGTAAAAAGGACACAAAGTCAGAAGCCCTCCAGAGATTCTGCAAGGTTGTATGTGTGTGTGTGTGTGAGGGTAAAAATTACACGAAGTCAGAAGCCCAATATTGATTATGCAAAGGTCTGTGTGTGTGTGTTTGTTGTGTTTAAAATAAGTAAACCATATTAGAAGCCCTCCAGAGATTCTGCCAGAGTGTGTGTGTGTGTATGTGTGAAAACAACACGAAGTCGGAAAATGTCTGGAGATTCTGCAAGGGTGTTTGTGTGTGTGTGTGTAAAAAGTACAGGAAGTCAGAAGCCCTCTAGAGATTCTGCAAGGGTGAGTGTGTTGTGTTAAAAGGACACAAAATCAGAAGCCCTCTAGGTTTTCTGGAAAGGTATGAGTGTGAGAGTGAGGGAGTGTGTGTGTGTGTGTTTGTGTGTGTGTAATAAGGACATGAAATCAGAAGTCCTCCAGAGTGAGAGTGAGGGAGTGTGTGTGTGTGTGTGTGTAATAAGGACATGAAATCAGAAGTCCTCCAGAGATTCTACAAGTGTGTGTGTGTGTGTGTGTGTGTGTGTGTTTAAAAAGGACACGAAGTCAGAAGGACTGCAGAGATTTGGCAAGAAAATGAGTTTGGAGTGTGTGTGTGTGTGTGTGTGTGTTTAAAAATGACACAAAGTAAGAATCCATCCAGGAATTCTGCAAGGATGTGTGTGTGTGTGTGTGGGGGTGTGTGTGTGTGTGTGTAAAAAGGTAAGGAAGTCAGAAGCCCTCTAGGAATTTTCCAAAGGTATGAGTATCAGTGTGAGGGAGGGTGTGTGTGAGTGTGTGTGTGTGTAAAAAGGACACGAAGTCAGACCCCCACAGATTATGCAAGTGCGTGTGTGTATGTGTGTGTAACAAGGACATGACGTCAGAAGCCCTCAAGAGATTCTGCAAGGGTGTGTGTGTGTGAGAGTGTGTGTAAAAAGGACACATGAAGTCAGAAACACTCCATAGTTTCTGCAAAGGTGTGTGTGTAAAAAGATCCTGAAGTCAGAAGCCATCTAGAGATTCTGCCATGATGTGTGTGTGTGTGTATTTGTAAAAAGGAGACCAAGTATGAAGCTCTCAAGAGATTCTGCAAGGTTTTATGTGTGTGAGTGTGTGCGTGTGTAATAAGGTCACAAATTCAGAAGCCCTCTAGAAATTCTGCAAGGACGTTGTGGGTATTTGTAAAAAGGACACGAAGTCAGAAGCCGACTATTGATTCTGCAAAAGTGTGTGTTTGTGTGTGTGTGTGTGTGTGTGTGTAAAAAGGACATGAAATCAGAAGCCCTCCAGAGGTTCTGTAAGGGTGTGTGTGTGTGTGTGTGTGTGTGTAAAAAGGACATGAAGTCAGAACCCTTGTAGAGTTCTGGAAGGGTGTATGTGTGTGTGTGTGTATAAAGGACACCAAGTCAGAAGCACTCTAGAGATCCTGCAAGAGTATGTCTTGTGTGTGTGTGTGTGTGTGTGTGTGTGTAAAAAGGACATGTTGTTAGAAGTCCTCCACAAATTCTGCAAAGGTGTGTGTATGTGTTTGTGTGCGTGTGTGTAAAAAGGATACCAAGTCAGAAGCCGACTATTGATTCTGCAAAAGTGTGTGTGTGTGTGTGTGTGTGTGTGTGTAGGTAAAAAGGACATGGAGTCTGAAGCCGTCCAGAGGTTCTGTAAGTGTGTGTGTGTGTAAACAGACATAAATTCAGAAACCCTCTAGATATTCTTCAAGTGTTTGTGTGTGTGTGTGTGTGTGTGTGTGTGTAAAAAGGACAGCAAGTCAGCCACCATCCAGAGATTCTACCAGGGTGTATGTGTGTTTGGTGTGTGTGTGTGTTTGTGTAAAAAGACACGAAGTCAGAAGCCCTCTAGAGATTCTTCAAGGGTGTGTGTATGTGTGTATGTTTGTGTAAAAAGGACACAAAGTCAGAAGCCCTCCAGAGATTCTGCAAGGTTGTATGTGTGTGTGTGTGTTTGTGTGTGAGGGTAAAAATTACACGAAGTCAGAAGCCCAATATTGATTATGCAAAGGTCTGTGTGTGTGTGTTTGTTGTGTTTGAAATAAGTAAACCATATTAGAAGCCCTCCAGAGATTCTGCCAGAGTGTGTGTGTGTGTGTGTATGTGTGAAAACAACACGAAGTCAGAAAATGTCTGGAGATTCTGCAAGGGTGTCTGTGTGTGTCAAAAGTACAGGAAGTCAGAAGCCCTCTAGAGATTCTGCAAGGGTGAGTGTGTTGTGTTAAAAGGACACGAAATCAGAAGCCCTCTAGGTTTTCTGGAAAGGTATGAGTGTGAGAGTGAGGGAGTGTGTGTGTGTGTGTGTGTGTGTGTGTGTGTGTGTAATAAGGACATGAAATCAGAAGTCCTCCAGAGTGAGAGTGAGGGAGTGTGTGTGTGTGTGTGTGTGTAATAAGGACATGAAATCAGAAGTCCTCCAGAGATTCTACAAGTGTATGTGTGTGTGTGTGTGTGTGTTTAAAAAGGACACGAAGTCAGAAGGACTGCAGAGATTTTGCAAGAAAATGAGTTTGGAGTGTGTGTGTGTGTGTGTTTAAAAATGACACAAAGTAAGAATCCATCCAGGAATTCTGCAAGGATGTGTGTGAGTGTGTGTGTGTGTGTGTGTGTGTGTGTATAAAAAGGTAAGGAAGTCAGAAGCCCTCTAGGAATTTTACAAAGGTATGAGTATCAGTGTGAGGGAGGGTGTGTGTGTGAGTGTGTGTGTGTAAAAAGGATACGAAGTCAGACCCCCCAGAGATTATGCAAGTGTGTGTTTGTGTAACAAGGACATGACGTCAGAAGCCCTCAAGAGATTCTGCAAGGGTGTGTGTGTGTGAGAGAGTGTGTGTAAAAAGGACACATGAAGTCAGAAACACTCCATAGTTTCTGCAAAGGTGTGTGTGTGTGTGTGTGTGTAAAAAGATCCTGATGTCAGAAGCCATCTAGAGATTCTGCCATGATGTGTGTGTGTGTTTGTAAAAAGGAGACCAAGTATGAAGCTCTCAAGAAATTCTGCAAGGTTTTATGTGTGTGAGTGTGTGCGTGTGTAATAAGGTCACAAATTCAGAAGCCCTCTAGAATTTCTGCAAGGGCGTGTGTGTGTGTGGGTGTTTGTAAAAAGGACACGAAGTCAGAAACCGACTATTGATTCTGCAAAAGTGTGTGTGTGTGTGTGTGTGTGTGTGTGTGAAAAAAGGACATGAAATCAGAAGCCCTCCAGAGGATCTGTAAGGGTGTGTGTGTGTGTGTATAAAAAAGACATGAAGTCAGAAGCCCTCTATTGATTCTGCAATGGTGTGTTTGTGTGTGTGTGTGTGTGTGTGTGTGTAAAAAGGACATGAAATCAGAATCATTGTAGAGTTCTGGAAGGGTGTATGTGTGTGTGTGTATAAATGACACCGAGTCAGAAGCACTCTAGAGATCCTGCAAGAGTATGTCTTTGTGTGTGTGTGTGTGTGTGTGTGTGTGTGTGTGTGTGTGTAAAAAGGACATGTTGTTAGAAGTCCTCCACAGATTCTGCACAGGTGTGTGTATGTGTCTGTGTGCGTGTGTGTAAAAAAGACACCAAGTCAGAAGCCGACTATTGATTCTGCAAGTGTATGTGTGTGTGTGTGTGTGTGTGTGTGTAAAAAGGACATGGAGTCTGAAGCTGTCCAGAGGTTCTGTAAGGGTGTGTGTGTGTGTGTGTGTAAACAGACACAAATTCAGAAACCCTCTAGATATTCTGCAAGGGTGTTTGTGTGTGTGTGTGTGTGTGTGTGTAAAAAGGACAGCAAGTCAGCCACCATCCAGAGATTCTACCAGGGTGTATGTGTGTTTGGTGTGTGTGTGTTTGTGTAAAAAGACTCGAAGTCAGAAGCCCTCTACAGATTCTTCAAGGGTGTGTGTATGTGTGTATGTTTGTGTAAAAAGGACACAAAGTCAGAAGCCCTCCAGAGATTCTGCAAGGTTGTATGTGTGTGTGTGTGTTTGTGTGTGAGGGTAAAAATTACACGAAGTCAGAAGCCCAATATTGGTTATGCAAAGGTCTCTGTGTGTGTGTTTGTTGTGTTTGAAATAAGTAAACCATATTAGAAGCCCTCCAGAGATTCTGCCAAACTGTGTGTGTGTGTGTGTGTGTGTGTATGGGTGAAAACAACACGAAGTCAGAAAATGTCTGGAGATTCTGCAAGGGTGTCTGTGTGTGTCAAAAGTACAGGAAGTCAGAAGCCCTCTAGAGATTCTGCAAGGGTGAGTGTGTTGTGTTAAAAGGACACGAAATCAGAAGCCCTCTAGGTTTTCTGGAAAGGTATGAGTGTGAGAGTGAGGGAGTGTGTGTGTGTGTGTGTGTGTGTGTGTGTGTGTGTAATAAGGACATGAAATCAGAAGTCCTCCAGAGTGAGAGTGAGGGAGTGTGTGTGTGTGTGTGTGTGTAATAAGGACATGAAATCAGAAGTCCTCCAGAGATTCTACAAGTGTATGTGTGTGTGTGTGTGTGTGTTTAAAAAGGACACGAAGTCAGAAGGACTGCAGAGATTTTGCAAGAAAATGAGTTTGGAGTGTGTGTGTGTGTGTGTTTAAAAATGACACAAAGTAAGAATCCATCCAGGAATTCTGCAAGGATGTGTGTGAGTGTGTGTGTGTGTGTGTGTGTGTGTGTATAAAAAGGTAAGGAAGTCAGAAGCCCTCTAGGAATTTTACAAAGGTATGAGTATCAGTGTGAGGGAGGGTGTGTGTGTGAGTGTGTGTGTGTAAAAAGGATACGAAGTCAGACCCCCCAGAGATTATGCAAGTGTGTGTTTGTGTAACAAGGACATGACGTCAGAAGCCCTCAAGAGATTCTGCAAGGGTGTGTGTGTGTGAGAGAGTGTGTGTAAAAAGGACACATGAAGTCAGAAACACTCCATAGTTTCTGCAAAGGTGTGTGTGTGTGTGTGTGTGTAAAAAGATCCTGATGTCAGAAGCCATCTAGAGATTCTGCCATGATGTGTGTGTGTGTTTGTAAAAAGGAGACCAAGTATGAAGCTCTCAAGAAATTCTGCAAGGTTTTATGTGTGTGAGTGTGTGCGTGTGTAATAAGGTCACAAATTCAGAAGCCCTCTAGAATTTCTGCAAGGGCGTGTGTGTGTGTGGGTGTTTGTAAAAAGGACACGAAGTCAGAAACCGACTATTGATTCTGCAAAAGTGTGTGTGTGTGTGTGTGTGTGTGTGAAAAAAGGACATGAAATCAGAAGCCCTCCAGAGGATCTGTAAGGGTGTGTGTGTGTGTGTATAAAAAAGACATGAAGTCAGAAGCCCTCTATTGATTCTGCAATGGTGTGTTTGTGTGTGTGTGTGTGTGTGTGTAAAAAGGACATGAAATCAGAATCATTGTAGAGTTCTGGAAGGGTGTATGTGTGTGTGTGTATAAATGACACCGAGTCAGAAGCACTCTAGAGATCCTGCAAGAGTATGTCTTTGTGTGTGTGTGTGTGTGTGTGTGTGTGTGTGTGTGTGTGTAAAAAGGACATGTTGTTAGAAGTCCTCCACAGATTCTGCACAGGTGTGTGTATGTGTCTGTGTGCGTGTGTGTAAAAAAGACACCAAGTCAGAAGCCGACTATTGATTCTGCAAGTGTATGTGTGTGTGTGTGTGTGTGTGTGTGTAAAAAGGACATGGAGTCTGAAGCTGTCCAGAGGTTCTGTAAGGGTGTGTGTGTGTGTGTGTGTAAACAGACACAAATTCAGAAACCCTCTAGATATTCTGCAAGGGTGTTTGTGTGTGTGTGTGTGTGTGTGTGTAAAAAGGACAGCAAGTCAGCCACCATCCAGAGATTCTACCAGGGTGTATGTGTGTTTGGTGTGTGTGTGTTTGTGTAAAAAGACTCGAAGTCAGAAGCCCTCTACAGATTCTTCAAGGGTGTGTGTATGTGTGTATGTTTGTGTAAAAAGGACACAAAGTCAGAAGCCCTCCAGAGATTCTGCAAGGTTGTATGTGTGTGTGTGTGTTTGTGTGTGAGGGTAAAAATTACACGAAGTCAGAAGCCCAATATTGGTTATGCAAAGGTCTCTGTGTGTGTGTTTGTTGTGTTTGAAATAAGTAAACCATATTAGAAGCCCTCCAGAGATTCTGCCAAACTGTGTGTGTGTGTGTGTGTGTGTGTATGGGTGAAAACAACACGAAGTCAGAAAATGTCTGGAGATTCTGCAAGGGTGTCTGTGTGTGTCAAAAGTACAGGAAGTCAGAAGCCCTCTAGAGATTCTGCAAGGGTGAGTGTGTTGTGTTAAAAGGACACGAAATCAGAAGCCCTCTAGGTTTTCTGGAAAGGTATGAGTGTGAGAGTGAGGGAGTGTGTGTGTGTGTGTGTGTAATAAGGACATGAAATCAGAAGTCCTCCAGAGTGAGAGTGAGGGAGTGTGTGTGTGTGTGTGTGTGTGTGTGTGTAATAAGGACATGAAATCAGAAGTCCTCCAGAGATTCTACAAGTGTATGTGTGTGTGTGTGTGTGTTTAAAAAGGACACGAAGTCAGAAGGACTGCAGAGATTTTGCAAGAAAAGGAGTTTGGAGTGTGTGTGTGTGTGTGTGTGTGTGTGTGTGTTTAAAAATGACACAAAGTAAGAATCCATCCAGGAATTCTGCAAGGATGTGTGTGAGTGTGTGTGTGTGTGTGTGTGTATAAAAAGGTAAGGAAGTCAGAAGCCCTCTAGGAATTTTACAAAGGTATGAGTATCAGTGTGAGGGAGGGTGTGTGTGTGAGTGTGTGTGTGTAAAAAGGATACGAAGTCAGACCCCCCAGAGATTATGCAAGTGTGTGTTTGTGTAACAAGGACATGACGTCAGAAGCCCTCAAGAGATTCTGCAAGGGTGTGTGTGTGTGTGAGAGTGTGTGTAAAAAGGACACATGAAGTCAGAAACACTCCATAGTTTCTGCAAAGGTGTGTGTGTGTGTGTGTGTGTAAAAAGATCCTGAAGTCAGAAGCCATCTAGAGATTCTGCCATGATGTGTGTGTGTGTTTGTAAAAAGGAGACCAAGTATGAAGCTCTCAAGAGATTCTGCAAGGTTTTATGTGTGTGAGTGTGTGCGTGTGTAATAAGGTCACAAATTCAGAAGCCCTCTAGAATTTCTGCAAGGGCGTGTGTGTGTGTGGGTGTTTGTAAAAAGGACACGAAGTCAGAAACCGACTATTGATTCTGCAAAAGTGTGTGTGTGTGTGTGTGTGTGTGTGTGAAAAAAGGACATGATATCAGAAGCCCTCCAGAGGTTCTGTAAGGGTGTGTGTGTGTGTGTGTATAAAAAAGACATGAAGTCAGAAGCCCTCTATTGATTCTGCAATGGTGTGTTTGTGTGTGTGTGTGTGTGTGTGTGTGTAAAAAGGACATGAAATCAGAATCATTGTGGAGTTCTGGAAGGGTGTATGTGTGTGTGTGTGTGTAAAAAGGACATGAAATCAGAATCATTGTGGAGTTCTGGAAGGGTGTATGTGTGTGTGTGTGTGTATAAAGGACACCAAGTCAGAAGCACTCTAGAGATCCTGCAAGAGTATGTCTTTGTGTGTGTGTGTGTGTGTGTGTGTGTGTGTGTGTGTGTGTAAAAAGGACATGTTGTTAGAAGTCCTCCACAGATTCTGCACAGGTGTGTGTATGTGTCTGTGTGCGTGTGTGTAAAAAAGACACCAAGTCAGAAGCCGACTATTGATTCTGCAAGTGTATGTGTGTGTGTGTGTGTGTGTGTGTAAAAAGGACATGGAGTCTGAAGCTGTCCAGAGGTTCTGTAAGGGTGTGTGTGTGTGTGTGTGTGTGTGTGTGTAAACAGACACAAATTCAGAAACCCTCTAGATATTCTGCAAGGGTGTTTGTGTGTGTGTGTGTGTGTGTGTGTGTGTAAAAAGGACAGCAAGTCAGCCACCATCCAGAGATTCTACCAGGGTGTATGTGTGTTTGGTGTGTGTGTGTTTGTGTAAAAAGACACGAAGTCAGAAGCCCTCTAGAGATTCTTCAAGGGTGTGTGTATGTGTGTATGTTTGTGTAAAAAGGACACAAAGTCAGAAGCCCTCCAGAGATTCTGCAAGGTTGTATGTGTGTGTGTGTGTTTGTGTTTGAGGGTAAAAATTACACGAAGTCAGAAGCCCAATATTGATTATGCAAAGGTCTGTGTGTGTGTGTTTGTTGTGTTTGAAATAAGTAAACCATATTAGAAGCCCTCCAGTGATTCTGCCAGAGTGTGTGTGTGTGTATGTGTGAAAACAACACGAAGTCAGAAAATGTCTGGAGATTCTGCAAGGGTGTTTGTGTGTGTGTGTGTCAAAAGTACAGGAAGTCAGAAGCCCTCTAGAGATTCTGCAAGGGTGAGTGTGTTGTGTTAAAAGGACATGAAATCAGAAGCCCTCTAGGTTTTCTGGAAAGGTATCAGTGTGAGAGTGAGGGAGTGTGTGTGTGTGTGTGTGTGTGTGTGTGTAAAAAGGACATGAAATCAGAAGTCCTCCAGAGATTCTACAAGTGTGTGTGTGTGTGTGCGTGTTTAAAAAGGACACGAAGTCAGAAGGACTGCAGAGATTTGGCAAGAAAATGAATTTGTGTGTGTTTGTGTGTGTGTGTGTGTGTGTAAAAAGGACATGAAGTCAGAATCCTTGTAGAGTTCTGGAAGGGTGTATGTGTGTGTGTGTATAAAGGACACCAAGTCAGAAGCACTCTAGAGATCCTGCAAGAGTATATCTTTGTGTGTGTGTGTGTGTGTGTGTGTGTGTGTGTGTGTAAAAAGGACATGAAATCAGAAGTCCTCCAGAGATTCTACAAGTGTGTGTGTGGTGTGTGTGTGTTTAAAAAGGACACGAAGTCAGAAGGACTGCAGAGATTTGGCAAGAAAATGAATTTGTGTGTGTGTGTGTGTGTGTGTGTGTGTGTGTGTGTAAAAAGGACATGAAGTCAGAATCCTTGTAGAGTTCTGGAAGGGTGTATGTGTGTGTGTGTATAAAGGACACCAAGTCAGAAGCACTCTAGAGATCCTGCAAGAGTATATCTTTGTGTGTGTGTGTGTGTGTGTGTGTGTGTGTAAAAAGGACATGTTGTTAGAAGTCCTCCACAGATTCTGCACAGGTGTGTGTATGTGTGTCTGTCTGCGTGTGTGTAAAAAGGATACCAAGTCAGAAGCCGACTATTGATTCTGGAAAAGTGTGTGTGTGTGTGTGTGTGTGTGTGTGTGTGTAAAAAGGACATGGAATCTGAAGCCGTCCAGAGGTTCTGTAAGGGTGTGTGTGTGTGTGTGTACAACAGACACAAATTCAGAAACCCTCTAGATATTCTGCAAGGGTTTGTGTGTGTGTGTGTGTGTGTGTGCGTGTGTGTGTGTAAAAAGGACAGCAAGTCAGCCACCATCCAGAGATTTTACAAGGGTATATGTGTGTGTGGTGTGTGTGTGTTTGTGTAAAAAGACACGAAGTCAGAAGCCCTCTAGAGATTCTTCAAGGGTGTGTGTATGTGTGTATGTTTGTGTAAAAATGACACAAAGTCAGAAGCCCTCCAGAGATTCTGCAAGGTTGTATGTGTGTGTGTGTGTGTGTGTGTAAAAAGGACACATGAAATCAGAAACACTCCATAGTTTCTGCAAAGGTGTGTGTGTGTGTGTGTGTAAAAAGGACAAGAAATCAAAAGGACTCTAGAGATTGTGCAAGGTTGTGTGCCTGTGTGTGTGTATAAAAAGGACATGAAGACAGAAGCCCTGCAGGCATTATGCAAGCGTGTGAGTGTGTAAAAGGATAGGAATTTAGAATCGCTGTAGAGTTCCTGCAAGGATGTGTGTGTGTGTGTGTGTGTGTGTAAAAAGGACACGAAGTCTGAATCCCTCTAGAGATTCTGCAAGGGATTTGTGTGTGTGTGTTTATAAACGACATTTTAGAAGTCCTCCAAAGATTCTGCACAGGTGTGTGTATGTGTGTCTGTGTGCGTGTGTGTAAAAAGCACACCAAGTCAGAAGCCCTCTAGAGATCCTGCAAGGGTGTGTCTGTGTGTGTGTGTATGTTTGTAAAAAGAACACAAAGTAAGAAACCCTCAAGTGATTTTGCAAGGGAATGAGTTTGAGTGTGTATGTGTATGTGTATAAATTACATGACGTGAGATGAATTCCTGCGATTCTGCAAGGATGCATGTATGTGTGTGTGTGTGTGTGTGTGTGTGTGTGTGTAAAAAGAACACGAAGTCAGAAGCATTCCAGAGACTCTGCAAGGGTGCGTGCATGTCTGTGTGTGTGTGTGTGTGCGTGCGTAAAAAGAACACGAAGTCCGAAGCCCTATAGAATTTCTGCAAGGGTGTGTGTATCTGTGTGTGTGTGTGTAAAAAGGACAGGAAGTCAGAAGCCCTCTAGGAATTTTCCAAAGGTATGAGTATCAGTGTGAGGTAGGGTGTGTGTGTGAGTGTGTGTGTAAAAAGGACACGAAGTCAGACCCCCAGAGATTATGCAAGTGTGTGCGTGTAACAAGGACATGACGTCAGAAGACCTCAAGAGATTCTGCAAGGGTGTGTGTGTGTGAGTGTGTGTAAAAAGGACACATGAAGTCAGAAACACTCCATAGTTTCTGCAAAGGTGTGTGTGTGTGTGTGTAAAAAGATCCTGAAGTCAGAAGCCATCTAGAGATTCTGCATGATGTGTGTGTGTGTGTGTTTGTAAAAAGGAGACCAAGTATGAAGCTCTCAAGAGATTCTGCAAGGTTTTATGTGTGTGAGTGTGTGCGTGTGTAATAAGGTCACAAATTCAGAAGCCCTCTAGAAATTCTGCAAGGGTGTGTGTGTGTGTGTGTGTTTGTAAAAAGGACACGAAGTCAGAAGCCGACTATTGATTCTGCAAAAGTGTGTGTGTGTGTGTGTGTGTGTGTAAAAAGGACATGAAATCAGAAGCCCTCCAGAGGTTCTGTAAGGGTGTGTGTGTGTGTGTGTGTGTAAAAAGGACATGAAGTCAGAAGCCCTCTATTGATTCTGCAATGGTGTGTTTGTGTGTGTGTGTGTGTGTGTGTAAAAAGGACATAAAGTCAGAATCACTGTAGAGTTCTGGAAGGGTGTATGTGTGTATGTGTGTATAAAGGACACCAAGTCAGAAGCACTCTAGAGATCCTGCAAGAGTATGTCTTTGTGTGTGTGTGTGTGTGTGTGTGTGTGTGTGTAAAAAGGACATGTTGTTAGAAGTCCTCCACAGATTCTGCACAGGTGTGTGTATGTGTCTGTGTGCGTGTGTGTAAAAAGGATACCATATCAGAAACCGACTATTGATTCTGCAAAAGTGTGTGTGTGTGTAAAAAGGACATGGAGTCTGAAGCCGTCCAGAGGTTCTGTAAGGGTGTGTGTGTGTGTGTGTGTGTAAACAGACACAAATTCAGAAACCCTCTAGATATTCTGCAAGGGTGTTTGTGTGTGTGTGTGTGTGTGTGTGTGTGTGTGTGTGTGTGTGTGTGTAAAAAGGACAGCAAGTCAGCCACCATCCAGAGATTCTACCAGGGTGTATGTGTGTTTGGTGTGTGTGTGTTTGTGTAAAAAGACACGAAGTCAGAAGCCCTCTACAGATTCTTCAAGGGTGTGTGTATGTGTGTATGTTTGTGTAAAAAGAACACAAAGTCAGAAGCCCTCCAGAGATTCTGCAAGGTTGTATGTGTGTGTGTGTGTGTGTGTGTGTGTGCGTTTGTGTGTGAGGGTAAAAATTACACGAAGTCAGAAGCCCAATATTGATTATGCAAAGGTCTGTGTGTGTGTGTGTGTTTGTTGTGTTTGAAATAAGTAAACCATATTAGAAGCCCTCCAGAGATTCTACCAGAGTGTGTGTGTGTGTATGTGTGAAAACAACACGAAGTCAGAAAATATCTGGAGATTCTGCAAGGGTGTTTGTGTGTGTGTGTGTCAAAAGTACAGGAAGTCAGAAGCCCTCTAGAGATTCTGCAAGGGTGAGTGTGTTGTGTTAAAAGGACATGAAATCAGAAGCCCTCTAGGTTTTCTGGAAAGGTATGAGTGTGAGAGTGAGGGAGTGTGTGTGTGTGTGTGTGTAAAAAGGACATGAAATCAGAAGTCCTCCAGAGATTCTACAAGTGTGTGTGTGTGTGTGTGTGTTTAAAAAGGACACGAAGTCAGAAGGACTGCAGAGATTTGGCAAGAAAATTAATGTGTGTGTGTGTGTGTGTGTGTGTGTGTAAAAAGGACATGATATCAGAATCCTTGTAGAGTTCTGGAAGGGTGTATGTGTGTGTGTGTATAAAGGACACCAAGTCAGAAGCACTCTAGAGATCCTGCAAGAGTATATCTTTGTGTGTGTGTGTGTGTGTGTGTGTGTGTGTGTGTAAAAAGGACATGTTGTTAGAAGTCCTCCACAGATTCTGCACAGGTGTGTGTATGTGTGTCTGTCTGCGTGTGTGTAAAAAGGATACCAAGTCAGAAGCCGACTATTGATTCTGGAAAAGTGTGTGCGTGTGTGTGTGTGTGTGTGTGTAAAAAGGACATGGAATCTGAAGCCGTCCAGAGGTTCTGTAAGGGTGTGTGTGTATGTGTACAACAGACACAAATTCAGAAACCCTCTAGATATTCTGCAAGGGTTTGTGTGTGTGTGTGTGTGTGTGTGTGTGTAAAAAGGACAGCAAGTCAGCCACCATCCAGAGATTCTACAAGGGTGTATGTGTGTGTGGTGTGTGTGTGTTTGTGTAAAAAGACACGAAGTCAGAAGCCCTCTAGAGATTCTTCAAGGGTGTGTGTATGTGTGTATGTTTGTGTAAAAATGACACAAAGTCAGAAGCCCTCCAGAGATTCTGCAAGGTTGTATGTGTGTGTTTGTGTGTGAGGGTAAAAATTACACGAAGTCAGAAGCCCAATATTGATTATGCAAAGGTCTGTGTGTGTGTGTTTGTTGTGTTTGAAATAAGTAAACCATATTAGAAGCCCTCCAGAGATTCTGCCAGAGTGTGTGTGTGTGTGTGTATGTGTGAAAACAACACGAAGTCAGAAAATGTCTGGAGATTCTGCAAGGGTGTTTGTGTGTGTCAAAAGTACAGGAAGTCAGAAGCCCTCTAGAGATTCTGCAAGGGTGAGTGTGTTGTGTTAAAAGGACACGAAATCAGAAGCCCTCTAGGTTTTCTGGAAAGGTATGAGTGTGAGAGTGAGGGAGTGTGTGTGTGTGTGTGTGTGTGTAATAAGGACATGAAATCAGAAGTCCTCCAGAGTGAGAGTGAGGGAGTGTGTGTGTGTGTGTGTGTGTGTAATAAGGACATGAAATCAGAAGTCCTCCAGAGATTCTACAAGTGTATGTGTGTGTGTGTGTGTGTGTTTAAAAAGAACACGAAGTCAGAAGGACTGCAGAGATTTTGCAAGAAAATGAGTTTGGAGTGTGTGTGTGTGTGTGTGTGTGTGTTTAAAAATGACACAAAGTAAGAATCCATCCAGGAATTCTGCAAGGATGTGTGTGAGTGTGTGTGTGTGTGTGTGTGTGTATAAAAAGGTACGGAAGTCAGAAGCCCTCTAGGAATTTTACAAAGGTATGAGTATCAGTTGAGGGAGGGTGTGTGTGTGAGTGTGTGTGTGTAAAAAGCATACGAAGTCAGACCCCCCAGAGATTATGCAAGTGTGTGTTTGTGTAACAAGGACATGACGTCAGAAGCCCTCAAGACATTCTGCAAGGGTGTGTGTGTGTGTGAGAGTGTGTGTAAAAAGGACACATGAAGTCAGAAACACTCCATAGTTTCTGCAAAGGTGTGTGTGTGTGTGTGTGTGTAAAAAGATCCTGAAGTCAGAAGCCATCTAGAGATTCTGCCATGATGTGTGTGTGTGTTTGTAAAAAGGAGACCAAGTATGAAGCTCTCAAGAGATTCTGCAAGGTTTTATGTGTGTGAGTGTGTGCGTGTGTAATAAGGTCACAAATTCAGAAGCCCTCTAGAATTTCTGCAAGGGCGTGTGTGTGTGTGGGTGTTTGTAAAAAGGACACGAAGTCAGAAACCGACTATTGATTCTGCAAAAGTGTGTGTGTGTGTGTGTGTGAAAAAAGGACATGAAATCAGAAGCCCTCCAGAGGTTCTGTAAGGGTGTGTGTGTGTGTGTATAAAAAAGACATGAAGTCAGAAGCCCTCTATTGATTCTGCAATGGTATGTTTGTGTGTGTGTGTGTGTGTGTGTGTGTGTGTGTGTAAAAAGGACATGAAATCAGAATCATTGTGGAGTTCTGGAAGGGTGTATGTGTGTGTGTGTGTGTATAAAGGACACCAAGTCAGAAGCACTCTAGAGATCCTGCAAGAGTATGTCTTTGTGTGTGTGTGTGTGTGTGTGTGTGTGTGTAAAAAGGACATGTTGTTAGAAGTCCTCCACAGATTCTGCACAGGTGTGTGTATGTGTCTGTGTGCGTGTGTGTAAAAAAGACACCAAGTCAGAAGCCGACTATTGATTCTGCAAGTGTATGTGTGTGTGTGTGTGTGTGTGTAAAAAGGACATGGAGTCTGAAGCTGTCCATAGGTTCTGTAAGGGTGTGTGTGTGTGTGTGTGTGTGTGTGTGTGTAAACAGACACAAATTCAGAAACCCTCTAGATATTCTGCAAGGGTGTTTGTGTGTGTGTGTGTGTGTGTGTAAAAAGGACAGCAAGTCAGGCACCATCCAGAGATTCTACCAGGGTGTATGTGTGTTTGGTGTGTGTGTGTTTGTGTAAAAAGACACGAAGTCAGAAGCCCTCTACAGATTCTTCAAGGG
>NW_027457595.1:907500-912500 GCF_050624435.1 Tenrec ecaudatus | reverse complement strand
GTGTGTGTGTGTGTGTGTGTGAGTAAACAGACACAAATTCAAAAACCCTCTAGATATTCTGCAAGGGTTTGTGTGTGTGTGTGTGTGTGTGTGTGTGTGTGTAAAAAGGACAGCAAGTCAGCCACCATCCAGAGATTCTACCAAAGTGTATGTGTGTGTGGTGTGTGTGTGTGTTTGTGTAAAAAGACACGAAGTCAGAAGCCCTCTAGAGATTCTTCAAGGGTGTGTGTATGTGTGTATGTTTGTGTAAAAAGGACACAAAATCAGAAGCCCTCCAGAGATTCTGCAAGGTTGTATGTGTGTGTGTGTGTGTGTGTAAAAAGTACACATGAAGTCAGAAACACTCCATAGTTTCTGCAAAGGTGTGTGTGTGTGTGTGTGTGTGTGTGTGTGTGTGTGTGTGTAAAGAAAAAATCAGAAACCCTCTAGAGATTCTGGAATGATGTGTTTTTGTGAGTGTGTGTGTGTGTGTATAAAGGACAAGAAATCAAAAGAACTCTAGAGATTGTGCAAGGTTGTGTGTCTGTGTGTGTGTATAAAAAGGACATGAAGACAGAAGCCCTGCAGGCATTATGCAAGCGTGTGAGTGTGTGTGTTCGTGTGTAAAAGGATAGGAATTTAGAATCGCTGTAGAGTTCCTGCAAGGATGTGTGTGTGTGTGTGTGTGTGTGTAAAAAGGACACGAAGTCTGAATCCCTCTAGAGATTCTGCAAGGGATGTGTGTGTGTGTGTGTGTTTATAAACGACATTTTAGAAGTCCTCCAAAGATTCTGCACAGGTGTGTGTATGTGTGTCTGTGTGCGTGTGTGTAAAAAGCACACCAAGTCAGAAGCCCTCTAGAGATCCTGCAAGGGTGTGTCTGTGTGTGTGTGTATGTTTGTAAAAAGAACACAAAGTAAGAAACCCTCAAGTGATTTTGCAAGGGAATGAGTTTGAGTGTGTATGTGTATGTGTATAAATTACATGACGTGAGATGAATTCCTGCGATTCTGCAAGGATGCATGTATGTGTGTGTGTGTGTGTGTGTGTGTGTGTGTAAAAAGAACACGAAGTCAGAAGCATTCCAGAGACTCTGCAAGGGTGCGTGCATGTCTGTGTGTGTGTGTGTGTGCGTGCGTAAAAAGAACACGAAGTCCGAAGCCCTATAGAATTTCTGCAAGGGTGTGTGTATCTGTGTGTGTGTGTGTAAAAAGGACAGGAAGTCAGAAGCCCTCTAGGAATTTTCCAAAGGTATGAGTATCAGTGTGAGGTAGGGTGTGTGTGTGAGTGTGTGTGTAAAAAGGACACGAAGTCAGACCCCCAGAGATTATGCAAGTGTGTGCGTGTAACAAGGACATGACGTCAGAAGACCTCAAGAGATTCTGCAAGGGTGTGTGTGTGTGAGTGTGTGTAAAAAGGACACATGAAGTCAGAAACACTCCATAGTTTCTGCAAAGGTGTGTGTGTGTGTGTGTAAAAAGATCCTGAAGTCAGAAGCCATCTAGAGATTCTGCATGATGTGTGTGTGTGTGTGTGTGTTTGTAAAAAGGAGACCAAGTATGAAGCTCTCAAGAGATTCTGCAAGGTTTTATGTGTGTGAGTGTGTGCGTGTGTAATAAGGTCACAAATTCAGAAGCCCTCTAGAAATTCTGCAAGGGTGTGTGTGTGTGTGTGTGTTTGTAAAAAGGACACGAAGTCAGAAGCCGACTATTGATTCTGCAAAAGTGTGTGTGTGTGTGTGTGTGTGTGTGTGTAAAAAGGACATGAAATCAGAAGCCCTCCAGAGGTTCTGTAAGGGTGTGTGTGTGTGTGTGTGTGTGTGTGTAAAAAGGACATGAAGTCAGAAGACCTCTATTGATTCTGCAATGGTGTGTTTGTGTGTGTGTGTGTGTGTGTGTAAAAAGGACATAAAGTCAGAATCACTGTAGAGTTCTGGAAGGGTGTATGTGTGTATGTGTGTATAAAGGACACCAAGTCAGAAGCACTCTAGAGATCCTGCAAGAGTATGTCTTTGTGTGTGTGTGTGTGTGTGTGTGTGTGTAAAAAGGACATGTTGTTAGAAGTCCTCCACAGATTCTGCACAGGTGTGTGTATGTGTCTGTGTGCGTGTGTGTAAAAAGGATACCATATCAGAAACCGACTATTGATTCTGCAAAAGTGTGTGTGTGTGTAAAAAGGACATGGAGTCTGAAGCTGTCCAGAGGTTCTGTAAGGGTGTGTGTGTGTGTGTGTGTGTGTAAACAGACACAAATTCAGAAACCCTCTAGATATTCTGCAAGGGTGTTTGTGTGTGTGTGTGTGTGTGTGTGTGTGTGTGTGTGTGTGTGTGTGTGTAAAAAGGACAGCAAGTCAGCCACCATCCAGAGATTCTACCAGGGTGTATGTGTGTTTGGTGTGTGTGTGTTTGTGTAAAAAGACACGAAGTCAGAAGCCCTCTACAGATTCTTCAAGGGTGTGTGTATGTGTGTATGTTTGTGTAAAAAGAACACAAAGTCAGAAGCCCTCCAGAGATTCTGCAAGGTTGTATGTGTGTGTGTGTGTGTGTGTGTGTGTGTGCGTTTGTGTGTGAGGGTAAAAATTACACGAAGTCAGAAGCCCAATATTGATTATGCAAAGGTCTGTGTGTGTGTGTGTGTTTGTTGTGTTTGAAATAAGTAAACCATATTAGAAGCCCTCCAGAGATTCTACCAGAGTGTGTGTGTGTGTATGTGTGAAAACAACACGAAGTCAGAAAATGTCTGGAGATTCTGCAAGGGTGTTTGTGTGTGTGTGTGTCAAAAGTACAGGAAGTCAGAAGCCCTCTAGAGATTCTGCAAGGGTGAGTGTGTTGTGTTAAAAGGACATGAAATCAGAAGCCCTCTAGGTTTTCTGGAAAGGTATGAGTGTGAGAGTGAGGGAGTGTGTGTGTGTGTGTGTGTGTAAAAAGGACATGAAATCAGAAGTCCTCCAGAGATTCTACAAGTGTGTGTGTGTGTGTGTGTGTTTAAAAAGGACACGAAGTCAGAAGGACTGCAGAGATTTGGCAAGAAAATTAATGTGTGTGTGTGTGTGTGTGTGTGTGTGTAAAAAGGACATGAAGTCAGAATCCTTGTAGAGTTCTGGAAGGGTGTATGTGTGTGTGTGTATAAAGGACACCAAGTCAGAAGCACTCTAGAGATCCTGCAAGAGTATATCTTTGTGTGTGTGTGTGTGTGTGTGTGTGTGTGTGTGTGTAAAAAGGACATGTTGTTAGAAGTCCTCCACAGATTCTGCACAGGTGTGTGTATGTGTGTCTGTCTGCGTGTGTGTAAAAAGGATACCAAGTCAGAAGCCGACTATTGATTCTGCAAAAGTGTGTGTGTGTGTGTGTGTGTGTGTAAAAAGGACATGGAGTCTGAAGCCGTCCAGAGGTTCTGTAAGTGTGTGTGTGTGTAAACAGACACAAATTCAGAAACCCTCTAGATATTCTTCAAATGTTTGTGTGTGTGTGTGTGTGTGTGTGTAAAAAGGACAGCAAGTCAGCCACCATCCAGAGATTCTACCAGGGTGTATTTGTGTGTGGTGTGTGTGTGTTTGTGTAAAAAGACACGAAGTCAGAAGCCCTCTAGAGATTCTTCAAGGGTGTGTGTATGTGTGTATGTTTGTGTAAAAATGACACAAAGTCAGAAGCCCTCCAGAGATTCTGCAAGGTTGTATGTGTGTGTGTGTGTGAGGGTAAAAATTACACGAAGTCAGAAGCCCAATATTGATTATGCAAAGGTCTGTGTGTGTGTGTTTGTTGTGTTTGAAATAAGTAAACCATATTAGAAGCCCTCCAGAGATTCTGCCAGAGTGTGTGTGTGTGTGTGTGTATGTGTGAAAACAACACGAAGTCAGAAAATGTCTGGAGATTCTGCAAGGGTGTCTGTGTGTGTCAAAAGTACAGGAAGTCAGAAGCCCTCTAGAGATTCTGCAAGGGTGAGTGTGTTGTGTTAAAAGGACACGAAATCAGAAGCCCTCTAGGTTTTCTGGAAAGGTATGAGTGTGAGAGTGAGGGAGTGTGTGTGTGTGTGTGTGTGTGTGTAATAAGGACATGAAATCAGAAGTCCTCCAGAGTGAGAGTGAGGGAGTGTGTGTGTGTGTGTGTGTGTGTGTGTAATAAGGACATGAAATCAGAAGTCCTCCAGAGATTCTACAAGTGTATGTGTGTGTGTGTGTGTGTGTGTTTAAAAAGGACACGAAGTCAGAAGGACTGCAGAGATTTTGCAAGAAAATGAGTTTGGAGTGTGTGTGTGTGTGTGTGTGTGTGTGTTTAAAAATGACACAAAGTAAGAATCCATCCAGGAATTCTGCAAGGATGTGTGTGAGTGTGTGTGTGTGTGTGTGTATAAAAAGGTAAGGAAGTCAGAAGCCCTCTAGGAATTTTACAAAGGTATGAGTATCAGTGTGAGGGAGGGTGTGTGTGTGAGTGTGTGTGTGTAAAAAGGATACGAAGTCAGACCCCCCAGAGATTATGCAAGTGTGTGTTTGTGTAACAAGGACATGACGTCAGAAGCCCTCAAGAGATTCTGCAAGGGTGTGTGTGTGTGTGTGAGAGTGTGTGTAAAAAGGACACATGAAGTCAGAAACACTCCATAGTTTCTGCAAAGGTGTGTGTGTGTGTGTGTGTGTGTGTAAAAAGATCCTGAAGTCAGAAGCCATCTAGAGATTCTGCCATGGTGTGTGTGTGTGTTTGTAAAAAGGAGACCAAGTATGAAGCTCTCAAGAGATTCTGCAAGGTTTTATGTGTGTGAGTGTGTGCGTGTGTAATAAGGTCACAAATTCAGAAGCCCTCTAGAATTTCTGCAAGGGCGTGTGTGTGTGTGTTTGTAAAAAGGACACAAAGTCAGAAACCGACTATTGATTCTGCAAAAGTGTGTGTGTGTGTGTGTGTGTGTGAAAAAAGGACATGAAATCAGAAGCCCTCCAGAGGTTCTGTAAGGGTGTGTGTGTGTGTGTGTATAAAAAAGACATGAAGTCAGAAGCCCTCTATTGATTCTGCAATGGTGTGTTTGTGTGTGTGT
>NW_027457595.1:897500-905000 GCF_050624435.1 Tenrec ecaudatus | reverse complement strand
AGAGACTCTGCAAGGGTGCATGCATGTCTGTGTGTGTGTGTGTGTGTGTGCGTGCGTAAAAAGAACACGAAGTCCGAAGCCCTCTAGAATTTCTGCAAGGGTGTGTGTATCTGTGTGTGTGTGTGTGTGTGTTTAAAAAGGACACAAAGTAAGAAGCCATCCAGGAATTCTGCAAGGATATGTGTGTGTGTGTGTGTGTGTGTGTGTGTAAAAAGGACAGGAAGTCAGAAGCCCTCTAGGAATTTTCCAAAGGTATGAGTATCAGTGTGAGGAAGGGTGTGTGTGTGAGTGTGTGTGTAAAAAGGACACGAAGTCAGACCCCCAGAGATTATGCAAGTGTGTGCGTGTAACAAGGACATGACGTCAGAAGACCTCAAGAGATTCTGCAAGGGTGTGTGTGTGTGTGAGTGTGTGTAAAAAGGACACATGAAGTCAGAAACACTCCATAGTTTCTGCAAAGGTGTGTGTGTGTGTGTGTAAAAAGATCCTGAAGTCAGAAGCCATCTAGAGATTCTGCATGATGTGTGTGTGTGTGTGTTTGTAAAAAGGAGACCAAGTATGAAGCTCTCAAGAGATTCTGCAAGGTTTTATGTGTGTGAGTGTGTGCGTGTGTAATAAGGTCACAAATTCAGAAGCCCTCTAGAAATTCTGCAAGGGTGTGTGTGTGTGTGTGTGTGTGTGTGTTTGTAAAAAGGACACGAAGTCAGAAGACGACTATTGATTCTGCAAAAGTGTGTGTGTGTGTGTGTGTGTGTAAAAAGGACATGAAATCAGAAGCCCTCCAGAGGTTCTGTAAGGGTGTGTGTGTGTGTGTGTGTGTGTGTGTAAAAAGGACATGAAGTCAGAAGACCTCTATTGATTCTGCAATGGTGTGTTTGTGTGTGTGTGTGTGTAAAAAGGACATAAAGTCAGAATCATTGTAGAGTTCTGGAAGGGTGTATGTGTGTGTGTGTGTGTGTATAAAGGACACCAAGTCAGAAGCACTCTAGAGATCCTGCAAGAGTATGTCTTTGTGTGTGTGTGTGTGTGTGTGTGTAAAAAGGACATGTTGTTAGAAGTCCTCCACAGATTCTGTACAGGTGTGTGTATGTGTCTGTGTGCGTTTGTGTAAAAAGGATACCATATCAGAAACCGACTATTAATTCTGCAAAAGTGTGTGTGTGTGTAAAAAGGACATGGAGTCTGAAGCCATCCAGAGGTTCTGTAAGTGTGTGTGTGTGTGTGTGTGTGTGTGTGTAAACAGACACAAATTCAGAAACCCTCTAGATATTCTTCAAGTGTTTGTGTGTGTGTGTGTGTGTAAAAAGGACAGCAAGTCAGCCACCATCCAGAGATTCTACCAGGGTGTATGTGTGTTTGGTGTGTGTGTGTTTGTGTAAAAAGACACGAAGTCAGAAGCCCACTAGAGATTCTTCAAGGGTGTGTGTATGTGTGTATGTTTGTGTAAAAAGGACACAAAGTCAGAAGCCCTCCAGAGATTCTGCAAGGTTGTATGTGTGTGTGTGTGTTTGTGTGTGAGGGTAAAAATTACACGAAGTCAGAAGCCCAATATTGATTATGCAAAGGTCTGTGTGTGTGTGTGTTTGTTGTGTTTGAAATAAGTAAACCATATTAGAAGCCCTCCAGAGATTCTGCCAGAGTGTGTGTGTGTATGTGTGAAAACAACACGAAGTCAGAAAATGTCTGGAGATTCTACAAGGGTGTTTGTGTGTGTGTGTGTGTGTCAAAAGTACAGGAAGTCAGAAGCCCTCTAGAGATTCTGCAAGGGTGAGTATGTTGTGTTAAAAGGACATGAAATCAGAAGCCCTCTAGGTTTTCTGGAAAGGTATGAGTGTGAGAGTGAGGGAGTGTGTGTGTGTGTGTGTGTGTGTGTAATAAGGACATGAAATCAGAAGTCCTCCAGAGTGAGAGTGAGGGAGTGTGTGTGCAATAAGGACATGAAATCAGAAGTCCTCCAGAGATTCTACAAGTGTATGTGTGTGTGTGTGTGTGTTTAAAAAGGACACGAAGTCAGAAGGACTGCAGAGATTTGGCAAGAAAATGAGTTTGTGTGTGTGTGTGTGTGTGTGTGTGTGTGTGTAAAAAGGACATGAAGTCAGAATCCTTGTAGAGTTCTGGAAGGGTGTATGTGTGTGTGTGTGTGTATAAAGGACACCAAGTCAGAAGCACTCTAGAGATCCTGCAAGAGTATGTCTTTGTGTGTGTGTGTGTGTGTAAAAAGGACATGTTGTTAGAAGTCCTCCACAGATTCTGCACAGGTGTGTGTATGTGTCTGTGTGCGTGTGTGTAAAAAAGACACCAAGTCATAAGCCGACTATTGATTCTGCAAAAGTGTATGTGTGTGTGTGTGTGTGTGTGTGTGTGTGTGTAAAAAGGACATGGAGTCTGAAGCCGTCCAGAGGTTCTGTAAGTGTGTGTGTGTGTGTGTGTGTGTGTGAGTAAACAGACACAAATTCAAAAACCCTCTAGATATTCTTCAAGTGTTTGTGTGTGTGTGTGTGTGTGTGTGTGTAAAAAGGACAGCAAGTCAGCCACCATCCAGAGATTCTACCAAAGTGTATGTGTGTGTGGTGTGTGTGTGTGTTTGTGTAAAAAGACACGAAGTCAGAAGCCCTCTAGAGATTCTTCAAGGGTGTGTGTATGTGTGTATGTTTGTGTAAAAAGGACACAAAATCAGAAGCCCTCCAGAGATTCTGCAAGGTTGTATGTGTGTGTGTGTGTGTGTGTGTAAAAAGTACACATGAAGTCAGAAACACTCCATAGTTTCTGCAAAGGTGTGTGTGTGTGTGTGTGTGTGTGTGTGTGTGTGTGTGTAAAGAAAAAAGTCAGAAACCCTCTAGAGATTCTGGAATGATGTGTTTGTGTGAGTGTGTGTGTGTGTGTATAAAGGACAAGAAATCAAAAGAACTCTAGAGATTGTGCAAGGTTGTGTGTCTGTGTGTGTGTATAAAAAGGACATGAAGACAGAAGCCCTGCAGGCATTATGCAAGCGTGTGAGTGTGTGTGTTCGTGTGTAAAAGGATAGGAATTTAGAATCGCTGTAGAGTTCCTGCAAGGATGTGTGTGTGTGTGTGTGTGTGTGTGTAAAAAGGACACGAAGTCTGAATCCCTCTAGAGATTCTGCAAGGGATGTGTGTGTGTGTGTGTGTTTATAAACGACATTTTAGAAGTCCTCCAAAGATTCTGCACAGGTGTGTGTATGTGTGTCTGTGTGCGTGTGTGTAAAAAGGACACCAAGTCAGAAGCCCTCTAGAGATCCTGCAAGGGTGTGTCTGTGTGTGTTTTAAGTATGTTTGTAAAAAGAACACGAAGTAAGAAACCCTCAAGTGATTTTGCAAGGGAATAAGTTTGAGTGTATGTGTATAAATTACATGACGTGAGATGAATTCCTGCGATTCTGCAAGGATGCATGTGTGTGTGTGTGTGTGTGTGTGTGTGTGTGTGTGTGTAAAAAGGACATGAAGTCAGAATCCTTGTAGAGTTCTGGAAGGGTGTATGTGTGTGTGTGTGTATAAAGGACACCAAGTCAGAAGCAATCTAGAGATCCTGCAAGAGTATGTCTTTGTGTGTGTGTGTGTGTGTGTGTAAAAAGGACATGTTGTTAGAAGTCCTCCACAGATTCTGCACAGGTGTGTGTATGGGTCTGTGTGCGTGTGTGTAAAAAGGACACCAAGTCAGAAGCCGACTATTGATTCTGCAAAAGTGTATGTGTGTGTCTGTGTGCGTGTGTGAAAAAAGGACACTAAGTCAGAAGCCGACTATTGATTCTGCAAAAAGTGTGTGTGTGTGTGTGTGAGTGTGTAAAAAGGACATGGAGTCTGAAGCCGTCCAGAGGTTCTGTAAGGGTGTGGATGTGTGTGTGTGTGTGTGTGTGTGTATGTGAAACGGACACACATTAAGAAACCCTCTAGATATTCTGCAAGGGTGTGTGTGTGTGTGTGTGTGTGTGTTTAAAAAGGACACAAAGTAAGAATCCATCCAGGAATTCTGCAAGGATGTGTGTGTGTGTGTGTGTGTGTATGTGTTTAACAAGGACATGACGTCAGAAGCCCTCTAGAGATTCTGGAAGTGTGTGTGTGTGTGTGTGTGTGTGTGTGTGTGTGTAAAAAGGACAAGAAATCAAAAGGACTCTAGAGATTGTGCAAGGTTGTGTGTCTGTGTGTGTGTATAAAAGGACATGAAGACAGAAGCCCTGCAGGCATTATGCAAGCGTGTGAGTGTGTGTGTGCGTGTGTAAAAGGATAGGAATTTAGAATCGCTGTAGAGTTCCTGCAAGGATGTGTGTGTGTGTGTGTGTGTGTAAAAAGGACACGAAGTCTGAATCCCTCTAGAGATTCTGCAATGGATATGTGTGTGTTTATAAACGACATTTTAGAAGTCCTCCAAAGATTCTGCACAGGTGTGTGTATGTGTGTCTGTGTGCGTGTGTGTAAAAAGGACACCAAGTCAGAAGCCCTCTAGAGATCCTGCAAGGGTGTGTCTGTGTGTGTTTTAAGTATGTTTGTAAAAAGAACACGAAGTAAGAAACCCTCAAGTGATTTTGCAAGGGAATGAGTTTGAGTGTGTATGTGTATGTGTATAAACTCCATGACGTGAGATGAATTCCTGCGATTCTGCAAGGATGCATGTGTGTGTGTGTGTGTGTGTGTGTGTGTGTGTGTGTGTGTGTAAAAAGAACACGAAGTCAGAAGCATTCCAGAGACTCTGCAAGGGTGCGTGCATGTCTGTGTGTGTGTGTGTGTGTGTGTGCGTAAAAAGAACACGAAGTCCGAAGCCCTCTAGAATTTCTGCAAGGGTGTGTGTATCTGTGTGTGTGTGTGTGTGTGTGTGTGTGTGTTTAAAAAGGACACAAAGTAAGAATCCATCCAGGAATTCTGCAAGGATGTGTGTGTGTGTGTGTGTGTGTATGTGTTTAACAAGGACATGACGTCAGAAGCCCTCTAGAGATTCTGGAAGTGTGTGTGTGTGTGTGTGTGTGTGTGTGTGTAAAAAGGACAAGAAATCAAAAGGACTCTAGAGATTGTGCAAGGTTGTGTGTCTGTGTGTGTGTATAAAAGGACATGAAGACAGAAGCCCTGCAGGCATTATGCAAGCGTGTGAGTGTGTGTGTGCGTGTGTAAAAGGATAGGAATTTAGAATCGCTGTAGAGTTCCTGCAAGGATGTGTGTGTGTGTGTGTGTGTGTAAAAAGGACACGAAGTCTGAATCCCTCTAGAGATTCTGCAATGGATATGTGTGTGTTTATAAACGACATTTTAGAAGTCCTCCAAAGATTCTGCACAGGTGTGTGTATGTGTGTCTGTGTGCGTGTGTGTAAAAAGGACACCAAGTCAGAAGCCCTCTAGAGATCCTGCAAGGGTGTGTCTGTGTGTGTTTTAAGTATGTTTGTAAAAAGAACACGAAGTAAGAAACCCTCAAGTGATTTTGCAAGGGAATGAGTTTGAGTGTGTATGTGTATGTGTATAAACTCCATGACGTGAGATGAATTCCTGCGATTCTGCAAGGATGCATGTGTGTGTGTGTGTGTGTGTGTGTGTGTGTGTGTGTGTAAAAAGAACACGAAGTCAGAAGCATTCCAGAGACTCTGCAAGGGTGCGTGCATGTCTGTGTGTGTGTGTGTGTGTGTGTGCGTAAAAAGAACACGAAGTCCGAAGCCCTCTAGAATTTCTGCAAGGGTGTGTGTATCTGTGTGTGTGTGTGTGTGTGTGTGTGTTTAAAAAGGACACAAAGTAAGAAGCCATCCAGGAATTCTGCAAGGATGTGTGTGTGTGTGTGTGTGTGTGTAAAAAGGACAGGAAGTCAGAAGCCCTCTAGGAATTTTCCAAAGGTATGAGTATCAGTGTGAGGGAGGGTGTGTGTGTGAGTGTGTGTGTAAAAAGGACACGAAGTCAGAAGCCCTCCAGAGATTATGCAAGTGTGTGTGTGTGTGTGTGTGTGTTTAACAAGGACATGACGTCAGAAGGCCTCAAGAGATTCTGCAAGGGTGTGTGTGTGAGTGTGTGTAAAAAGGACACATGAAGTCAGAAACACTCCATAGTTTCTGCAAAGGTGTGTGTGTGTGTGTGTGTGTGTGTGTGTAAAAAGATCCTGAAGTCAGAAGCCATCTAGAGATTCTGCCATGATGTGTGTGTGTTTTTGTAAAAAGGAGACCAAGTATGAAGCTCTCAAGAGATTCTGCAAGGTTTTATGTGTGTGAGTGTGTGCGTGTGTAATAAGGTCACAAAGTCAGAAGCCCTCTAGAAATTCTGCAAGGTCGTTTGTGTGGGGGGGTGTTTGTAAAAAGGACATGAAATCAGAAGCCCTCCAGAGGTTCTGTAAGGGTGTGTGTGTGTGTCTGTTTAAAAAGGACATGAAGTCAGAAGCCCTCTATTGATTCTGCAATGGTGTGTTTGTGTGTGAGTGTGTGTGTGTAAAAAGGACATGAAGTCAGAATCCTTGTAGAGTTCTGGAAGGGTGTATGTGCGTGTGTGTGTATAAAGGACACCAAGTCAGAAGCACTCTAGAGATCCTGGAAGAGTATGTCTTTGTGTGTGTGTGTGTGTGTGTGTGCAAAAAGGACATGTTGTTAGAAGTCCTCCACAGATTCTGCACAGGTGTGTGTATGTGTCTGTGTGCGTGTGTGTAAAAAAGACACCAAGTCATAAGCCGACTATTGATTCTGCAAAAGTGTATGTGTGTGTGTGTGTGTGTGTGTGTGTGTGTGTGTGTAAAAAGGACATGGAGTCTGAAGCCGTCCAGAGGTTCTGTAAGTGTGTGTGTGTGTGTGTGTGTGTGTGAGTAAACAGACACAAATTCAAAAACCCTCTAGATATTCTTCAAGTGTTTGTGTGTGTGTGTGTGTGTGTGTGTGTAAAAAGGACAGCAAGTCAGCCACCATCCAGAGATTCTACCAAAGTGTATGTGTGTGTGGTGTGTGTGTGTGTTTGTGTAAAAAGACACGAAGTCAGAAGCCCTCTAGAGATTCTTCAAGGGTGTGTGTATGTGTGTATGTTTGTGTAAAAAGGACACAAAATCAGAAGCCCTCCAGAGATTCTGCAAGGTTGTATGTGTGTGTGTGTGTGTGTGTAAAAAGTACACATGAAGTCAGAAACACTCCATAGTTTCTGCAAAGGTGTGTGTGTGTGTGTGTGTGTGTGTGTGTGTGTGTGTAAAGAAAAAAGTCAGAAACCCTCTAGAGATTCTGGAATGATGTGTTTGTGTGAGTGTGTGTGTGTGTGTATAAAGGACAAGAAATCAAAAGAACTCTAGAGATTGTGCAAGGTTGTGTGTCTGTGTGTGTGTATAAAAAGGACATGAAGACAGAAGCCCTGCAGGCATTATGCAAGCGTGTGAGTGTGTGTGTTCGTGTGTAAAAGGATAGGAATTTAGAATCGCTGTAGAGTTCCTGCAAGGATGTGTGTGTGTGTGTGTGTGTGTGTGTAAAAAGGACACGAAGTCTGAATCCCTCTAGAGATTCTGCAAGGGATGTGTGTGTGTGTGTGTGTTTATAAACGACATTTTA
>NW_027457595.1:890000-892500 GCF_050624435.1 Tenrec ecaudatus | reverse complement strand
TGTTGTGTTTAAAATAAGTAAACCATATTAGAAGCCCTCCAGAGATTCTGCCAGAGTGTGTGTGTGTGTATGTGTGAAAACAACACGAAGTCAGAAAATGTCTGGAGATTCTGCAAGGGTGTTTGTGTGTGTGTGTGTAAAAAGTACAGGAAGTCAGAAGCCCTCTAGAGATTCTGCAAGGGTGAGTGTGTTGTGTTAAAAGGACACAAAATCAGAAGCCCTCTAGGTTTTCTGGAAAGGTATGAGTGTGAGAGTGAGGGAGTGTGTGTGTGTGTGTGTGTGTGTAATAAGGACATGAAATCAGAAGTCCTCCAGAGTGAGAGTGAGGGAGTGTGTGTGTGTGTGTGTGTAATAAGGACATGAAATCAGAAGTCCTCCAGAGATTCTACAAGAGTATGTGTGTGTGTGTGTGTGTGTGTGTGTGTGTGTGTGTGTGCGTGTTTAAAAAGGACACGAAGTCAGAAGGACTGCAGAGATTTGGCAAGAAAATGAGTTTGGGGTGTGTGTGTGTGTGTGTGTGTGTGTTTAAAAATGACACAAAGTAAGAATCCATCCAGGAATTCTGTAAGGATGTGTGTGTGTGTGTTTGTGTAAAAAGGTAAGGAAGTCAGAAGCCCTCTAGGAATTTTCCAAAGGTATGAGGATCAGTGTGAGGGAGGGTGTGTGTGTGAGTGTGTGTGTGTGTGTGTAAAAAGGACACGAAGTCAGACCCCCAGATATTATGCAAGTGTGTGTGTGTGTGTGTGTAACAAGGACATGACGTCAGAAGCCCTCAAGAGATTCTGCAAGGGTGTGTGTGTGTGTGAGTGTGTGTAAAAAGGACACATGAAGTCAGAAACACTCCATAGTTTCTGCAAAGGGGTGTGTGTGTGTGTGTGTGTGTAAAAAGATCCTGAAGTCAGACGCCATCTAGAAATTCTGCCATGATGTGTGTGTGTGTTTGTAAAAAGGAGCCCAAGTATGAAGCTCTCAAGAGATTCTGCAAGGTTTTATGTGTGTGAGTGTGTGCGTGTGTAATAAGGTCACAAAGTCAGAAGCCCTCTAGAAATTCTGCAAGGGCGTGTGTGTGTGGGGGTGTTTGTAAAAAGGACACAAAGTCAGAAGCCGACTATTGATTCTGCAAAAGTGTGTGTGTGTGTGTGTGTGTAAAAAGGACATGAAATCAGAAGCCCTCTAGGGTTCTGTAAGGGTGTGTGTGTGTGTGTGTGTGTGTGTGTGTAAAAAGGACATGAAGTCAGAAGCCCTCTATTGATTCTGCAATGGTGTGTTTGTGTGTGTGTGTGTGTGTGTGTGTAAAAAGGACATGAAGTCAGAATCCTTGTAGAGTTCTGGAAGGGTGTATGTGTGTGTGTGTGTATAAAGGACACGAAGTCAGAAGCACTCTAGAGATCCTGCAAGAGTATGTCTTTGTGTGTGTGTGTGTGTGTGTGTGTGTGCAAAAAGGACATGTTGTTAGAAGTCCTCCACAGATTCTGCACAGGTGTGTGTGTGTGTGTCTGTGTGCGTGTGTGTAAAAAGGACACCAAGTCAGAAGCCGACTATTGATTCTGCAAAACTGTATGTGTGTGTGTGTGTGTGTGTGTGTAAAAAGGACATGGAGTCTGAAGCCGTCCAGAGGTTCTGTAAGGGTGTGTGTGTGTGTGTGTGTAAACAGACACAAATTCAGAAACCCTCTAGATATTCTTCAAGTGTTTGTGTGTGTGTTTGTGTGTGTGTGTGTGTGTGTGTAAAAAGGACAGCAAGTCAGCCACCATCCAGAGATTCTACCAGGGTGTATTTGTGTGTGGTGTGTGTGTGTTTGTGTAAAAAGACACGAAGTCAGAAGCCCTCTAGAGATTCTTCAAGGGTGTGTGTATGTGTGTATGTTTGTGTAAAAATGACACAAAGTCAGAAGCCCTCCAGAGATTCTGCAAGGTTGTATGTGTGTGTGTGTGTGAGGGTAAAAATTACACGAAGTCAGAAGCCCAATATTGATTATGCAAAGGTCTGTGTGTGTGTGTTTGTTGTGTTTGAAATAAGTAAACCATATTAGAAGCCCTCCAGAGATTCTGCCAGAGTGTGTGTGTGTGTGTGTGTATGTGTGAAAACAACACGAAGTCAGAAAATGTCTGGAGATTCTGCAAGGGTGTCTGTGTGTGTCAAAAGTACAGGAAGTCAGAAGCCCTCTAGAGATTCTGCAAGGGTGAGTGTGTTGTGTTAAAAGGACACGAAATCAGAAGCCCTCTAGGTTTTCTGGAAAGGTATGAGTGTGAGAGTGAGGGAGTGTGTGTGTGTGTGTGTGTGTGTGTAATAAGGACATGAAATCAGAAGTCCTCCAGAGTGAGAGTGAGGGAGTGTGTGTGTGTGTGTGTGTGTGTGTGTAATAAGGACATGAAATCAGAAGTCCTCCAGAGATTCTACAAGTGTATGTGTGTGTGTGTGTGTGTGTGTGTGTGTATAAAGGACACCAAGTCAGAAGCAATCTAGAGATCCTGCAAGAGTATGTCTTTGTGTGTGTGTG
>NW_027457595.1:880000-885000 GCF_050624435.1 Tenrec ecaudatus | reverse complement strand
GTGTGTGTGTGTGTGTGTGTGTGTGTGTGTGCGTGTTTAAAAAGGACACGAAGTCAGAAGGACTGCAGAGATTTGGCAAGAAAATGAGTTTGGGGTGTGTGTGTGTGTGTGTGTGTGTGTTTAAAAATGACACAAAGTAAGAATCCATCCAGGAATTCTGTAAGGATGTGTGTGTGTGTGTTTGTGTAAAAAGGTAAGGAAGTCAGAAGCCCTCTAGGAATTTTCCAAAGGTATGAGGATCAGTGTGAGGGAGGGTGTGTGTGTGAGTGTGTGTGTGTGTGTGTAAAAAGGACACGAAGTCAGACCCCCAGATATTATGCAAGTGTGTGTGTGTGTGTGTGTAACAAGGACATGACGTCAGAAGCCCTCAAGAGATTCTGCAAGGGTGTGTGTGTGTGTGAGTGTGTGTAAAAAGGACACATGAAGTCAGAAACACTCCATAGTTTCTGCAAAGGGGTGTGTGTGTGTGTGTGTGTGTAAAAAGATCCTGAAGTCAGACGCCATCTAGAAATTCTGCCATGATGTGTGTGTGTGTTTGTAAAAAGGAGCCCAAGTATGAAGCTCTCAAGAGATTCTGCAAGGTTTTATGTGTGTGAGTGTGTGCGTGTGTAATAAGGTCACAAAGTCAGAAGCCCTCTAGAAATTCTGCAAGGGCGTGTGTGTGTGGGGGTGTTTGTAAAAAGGACACAAAGTCAGAAGCCGACTATTGATTCTGCAAAAGTGTGTGTGTGTGTGTGTGTGTAAAAAGGACATGAAATCAGAAGCCCTCTAGGGTTCTGTAAGGGTGTGTGTGTGTGTGTGTGTGTGTGTGTGTAAAAAGGACATGAAGTCAGAAGCCCTCTATTGATTCTGCAATGGTGTGTTTGTGTGTGTGTGTGTGTGTGTGTGTAAAAAGGACATGAAGTCAGAATCCTTGTAGAGTTCTGGAAGGGTGTATGTGTGTGTGTGTGTATAAAGGACACGAAGTCAGAAGCACTCTAGAGATCCTGCAAGAGTATGTCTTTGTGTGTGTGTGTGTGTGTGTGTGTGTGCAAAAAGGACATGTTGTTAGAAGTCCTCCACAGATTCTGCACAGGTGTGTGTGTGTGTGTCTGTGTGCGTGTGTGTAAAAAGGACACCAAGTCAGAAGCCGACTATTGATTCTGCAAAACTGTATGTGTGTGTGTGTGTGTGTGTGTGTAAAAAGGACATGGAGTCTGAAGCCGTCCAGAGGTTCTGTAAGGGTGTGTGTGTGTGTGTGTGTAAACAGACACAAATTCAGAAACCCTCTAGATATTCTTCAAGTGTTTGTGTGTGTGTTTGTGTGTGTGTGTGTGTGTGTGTAAAAAGGACAGCAAGTCAGCCACCATCCAGAGATTCTACCAGGGTGTATTTGTGTGTGGTGTGTGTGTGTTTGTGTAAAAAGACACGAAGTCAGAAGCCCTCTAGAGATTCTTCAAGGGTGTGTGTATGTGTGTATGTTTGTGTAAAAAGGACACAAAGTCAGAAGCCCTCCAGAGATTCTGCAAGGTTGTATGTGTGTGTGTGTGTGAGGGTAAAAATTACACGAAGTCAGAAGCCCAATATTGATTATGCAAAGGTCTGTGTGTGTGTGTTTGTTGTGTTTAAAATAAGTAAACCATATTAGAAGCCCTCCAGAGATTCTGCCAGAGTGTGTGTGTGTGTATGTGTGAAAACAACACGAAGTCAGAAAATGTCTGGAGATTCTGCAAGGGTGTTTGTGTGTGTGTGTGTAAAAAGTACAGGAAGTCAGAAGCCCTCTAGAGATTCTGCAAGGGTGAGTGTGTTGTGTTAAAAGGACACAAAATCAGAAGCCCTCTAGGTTTTCTGGAAAGGTATGAGTGTGAGAGTGAGGGAGTGTGTGTGTGTGTGTGTGTGTGTAATAAGGACATGAAATCAGAAGTCCTCCAGAGTGAGAGTGAGGGAGTGTGTGTGTGTGTGTGTGTAATAAGGACATGAAATCAGAAGTCCTCCAGAGATTCTACAAGTGTATGTGTGTGTGTGTGTGTGTGTGTGTGTGTTTAAAAAGGACACGAAGTCAGAAGGACTGCAGAGATTTGGCAAGAAAATGAGTTTGGAGTGTGTGTGTGTGTGTGTGTGTGTTTAAAAATGACACAAAGTAAGAATCCATCCAGGAATTCTGCAAGGATGTGTGTGTGTGTGTGGGTGTGTGTGTGTGTGTGTGTGTAAAAAGGTAAGGAAGTCAGAAGCCCTCTAGGAATTTTCCAAAGGTATGAGTATCAGTGTGAGGGAGGGTGTGTGTGAGTGTGTGTGTGTGTAAAAAGGACACGAAGTCAGACCCCCACAGATTATGCAAGTGCGTGTGTGTATGTGTGTGTAACAAGGACATGACGTCAGAAGCCCTCAAGAGATTCTGCAAGGGTGTGTGTGTGTGAGAGTGTGTGTAAAAAGGACACATGAAGTCAGAAACACTCCATAGTTTCTGCAAAGGTGTGTGTGTAAAAAGATCCTGAAGTCAGAAGCCATCTAGAGATTCTGCCATGATGTGTGTGTGTGTGTATTTGTAAAAAGGAGACCAAGTATGAAGCTCTCAAGAGATTCTGCAAGGTTTTATGTGTGTGAGTGTGTGCGTGTGTAATAAGGTCACAAATTCAGAAGCCCTCTAGAAATTCTGCAAGGACGTTGTGGGTATTTGTAAAAAGGACACGAAGTCAGAAGCCGACTATTGATTCTGCAAAAGTGTGTGTTTGTGTGTGTGTGTGTGTGTGTGTGTGTGTAAAAAGGACATGAAATCAGAAGCCCTCCAGAGGTTCTGTAAGGGTGTGTGTGTGTGTGTGTGTGTGTAAAAAGGACATGAAGTCAGAACCCTTGTAGAGTTCTGGAAGGGTGTATGTGTGTGTGTGTGTATAAAGGACACCAAGTCAGAAGCACTCTAGAGATCCTGCAAGAGTATGTCTTGTGTGTGTGTGTGTGTGTGTGTGTGTGTGTGTAAAAAGGACATGTTGTTAGAAGTCCTCCACAAATTCTGCAAAGGTGTGTGTATGTGTTTGTGTGCGTGTGTGTAAAAAGGATACCAAGTCAGAAGCCGACTATTGATTCTGCAAAAGTGTGTGTGTGTGTGTGTGTGTGTGTGTGTGTGAGTAAAAAGGACATGGAGTCTGAAGCCGTCCAGAGGTTCTGTAAGTGTGTGTGTGTGTAAACAGACATAAATTCAGAAACCCTCTAGATATTCTTCAAGTGTTTGTGTGTGTGTGTGTGTGTGTGTGTAAAAAGGACAGCAAGTCAGCCACCATCCAGAGATTCTACCAGGGTGTATGTGTGTTTGGTGTGTGTGTGTGTTTGTGTAAAAATACACGAAGTCAGAAGCCCTCTAGAGATTCTTCAAGGGTGTGTGTATGTTTGTGTAAAAAGGACACAAAGTCAGAAGCCCTCCAGAGATTCTGCAAGGTTGTATGTGTGTGTGTGTGTTTGTGTGTGAGGGTAAAAATTACACGAAGTCAGAAGCCCAATATTGATTATGCAAAGGTCTGTGTGTGTGTGTTTGTTGTGTTTGAAATAAGTAAACCATATTAGAAGCCCTCCAGAGATTCTGCCAGAGTGTGTGTGTGTGTGTGTATGTGTGAAAACAACACGAAGTCAGAAAATGTCTGGAGATTCTGCAAGGGTGTCTGAGTGTGTCAAAAGTACAGGAAGTCAGAAGCCCTCTAGAGATTCTGCAAGGGTGAGTGTGTTGTGTTAAAAGGACACGAAATCAGAAGCCCTCTAGGTTTTCTGGAAAGGTATGAGTGTGAGAGTGAGGGAGTGTGTGTGTGTGTGTGTGTGTGTGTGTAATAAGGACATGAAATCAGAAGTCCTCCAGAGTGAGAGTGAGGGAGTGTGTGTGTGTGTGTGTGTAATAAGGACATGAAATCAGAAGTCCTCCAGAGATTCTACAAGTGTATGTGTGTGTGTGTGTGTGTGTTTAAAAAGGACACGAAGTCAGAAGGACTGCAGAGATTTTGCAAGAAAATGAGTTTGGAGTGTGTGTGTGTGTGTGTGTGTTTAAAAATGACACAAAGTAAGAATCCATCCAGGAATTCTGCAAGGATGTGTGTGAGTGTGTGTGTGTGTGTGTGTGTGTATAAAAAGGTAAGGAAGTCAGAAGCCCTCTAGGAATTTTACAAAGGTATGAGTATCAGTGTGAGGGAGGGTGTGTGTGTGAGTGTGTGTGTGTAAAAAGGATACGAAGTCAGACCCCCCAGAGATTATGCAAGTGTGTGTTTGTGTAACAAGGACATGACGTCAGAAGCCCTCAAGAGATTCTGCAAGGGTGTGTGTGTGTGAGAGAGTGTGTGTAAAAAGGACACATGAAGTCAGAAACACTCCATAGTTTCTGCAAAGGTGTGTGTGTGTGTGTGTGTGTAAAAAGATCCTGAAGTCAGAAGCCATCTAGAGATTCTGCCATGATGTGTGTGTGTGTTTGTAAAAAGGAGACCAAGTATGAAGCTCTCAAGAGATTCTGCAAGGTTTTATGTGTGTGAGTGTGTGCGTGTGTAATAAGGTCACAAATTCAGAAGCCCTCTAGAATTTCTGCAAGGGCGTGTGTGTGTGTGGGTGTTTGTAAAAAGGACACGAAGTCAGAAACCGACTATTGATTCTGCAAAAGTGTGTGTGTGTGTGTGTGTGTGTGTGTGTGAAAAAGGACATGAAATCAGAAGCCCTCCAGAGGTTCTGTAAGGGTGTGTGTGTGTGTGTATAAAAAAGACATGAAGTCAGAAGCCCTCTATTGATTCTGCAATGGTGTGTTTGTGTGTGTGTGTGTGTGTGTGTGTAAAAAGGACATGAAATCAGAATCATTGTAGAGTTCTGGAAGGGTGTATGTGTGTGTGTGTATAAAGGACACCAAGTCAGAAGCACTCTAGAGATCCTGCAAGAGTATGTCTTTGTGTGTGTGTGTGTGTGTGTGTGTGTAAAAAGGACATGTTGTTAGAAGTCCTCCACAGATTCTGCACAGGTGTGTGTATGTGTCTGTGTGCGTGTGTGTAAAAAAGACACCAAGT
>NW_027457595.1:867500-877500 GCF_050624435.1 Tenrec ecaudatus | reverse complement strand
CAAGAAAATGAATTTGTGTGTGTTTGTGTGTGTGTGTGTGTGTAAAAAGGACATGAAGTCAGAATCCTTGTAGAGTTCTGGAAGGGTGTATGTGTGTGTGTGTATAAAGGACACCAAGTCAGAAGCACTCTAGAGATCCTGCAAGAGTATATCTTTGTGTGTGTGTGTGTGTGTGTGTGTGTGTAAAAAGGACATGAAATCAGAAGTCCTCCAGAGATTCTACAAGTGTGTGTGTGGTGTGTGTGTGTTTAAAAAGGACACGAAGTCAGAAGGACTGCAGAGATTTGGCAAGAAAATGAATTTGTGTGTGTGTGTGTGTGTGTGTGTGTAAAAAGGACATGAAGTCAGAATCCTTGTAGAGTTCTGGAAGGGTGTATGTGTGTGTGTGTATAAAGGACACCAAGTCAGAAGCACTCTAGAGATCCTGCAAGAGTATATCTTTGTGTGTGTGTGTGTGTGTGTGTGTGTGTGTAAAAAGGACATGTTGTTAGAAGTCCTCCACAGATTCTGCACAGGTGTGTGTATGTGTGTCTGTCTGCGTGTGTGTAAAAAGGATACCAAGTCAGAAGCCGACTATTGATTCTGGAAAAGTGTGTGTGTGTGTGTGTGTGTGTGTGTGTGTGTGTAAAAAGGACATGGAATCTGAAGCCGTCCAGAGGTTCTGTAAGGGTGTGTGTGTGTGTGTGTGTGTGTGTGTGTGTGTGTGTGTAAAAAGGACAGCAAGTCAGCCACCATCCAGAGATTTTACAAGGGTATATGTGTGTGTGGTGTGTGTGTGTTTGTGTAAAAAGACACGAAGTCAGAAGCCCTCTAGAGATTCTTCAAGGGTGTGTGTATGTGTGTATGTTTGTGTAAAAATGACACAAATTCAGAAACCCTCTAGATATTCTGCAAGGGTTTGTGTGTGTGTGTGTGTGTGTGCGTGTGTGTGTGTAAAAAGGACAGCAAGTCAGCCACCATCCAGAGATTTTACAAGGGTATATGTGTGTGTGGTGTGTGTGTGTTTGTGTAAAAAGACACGAAGTCAGAAGCCCTCTAGAGATTCTTCAAGGGTGTGTGTATGTGTGTATGTTTGTGTAAAAATGACACAAAGTCAGAAGCCCTCCAGAGATTCTGCAAGGTTGTATGTGTGTGTGTGTGTGTGTGTAAAAAGGACACATGAAATCAGAAACACTCCATAGTTTCTGCAAAGGTGTGTGTGTGTGTGTGTGTGTGTAAAAAGGACAAGAAATCAAAAGGACTCTAGAGATTGTGCAAGGTTGTGTGCCTGTGTGTGTGTATAAAAAGGACATGAAGACAGAAGCCCTGCAGGCATTATGCAAGCGTGTGAGTGTGTAAAAGGATAGGAATTTAGAATCGCTGTAGAGTTCCTGCAAGGATGTGTGTGTGTGTGTGTGTGTGTGTAAAAAGGACACGAAGTCTGAATCCCTCTAGAGATTCTGCAAGGGATGTGTGTGTGTGTGTGTGTTTATAAACGACATTTTAGAAGTCCTCCAAAGATTCTGCACAGGTGTGTGTATGTGTGTCTGTGTGCGTGTGTGTAAAAAGCACACCAAGTCAGAAGCCCTCTAGAGATCCTGCAAGGGTGTGTCTGTGTGTGTGTGTATGTTTGTAAAAAGAACACAAAGTAAGAAACCCTCAAGTGATTTTGCAAGGGAATGAGTTTGAGTGTGTATGTGTATGTGTATAAATTACATGACGTGAGATGAATTCCTGCGATTCTGCAAGGATGCATGTATGTGTGTGTGTGTGTGTGTGTGTGTGTGTGTAAAAAGAACACGAAGTCAGAAGCATTCCAGAGACTCTGCAAGGGTGCGTGCATGTCTGTGTGTGTGTGTGTGTGCGTGCGTAAAAAGAACACGAAGTCCGAAGCCCTATAGAATCTGCAAGGGTGTGTGTATCTGTGTGTGTGTGTGTAAAAAGGACAGGAAGTCAGAAGCCCTCTAGGAATTTTCCAAAGGTATGAGTATCAGTGTGAGGTAGGGTGTGTGTGTGAGTGTGTGTGTAAAAAGGACACGAAGTCAGACCCCCAGAGATTATGCAAGTGTGTGCGTGTAACAAGGACATGACGTCAGAAGACCTCAAGAGATTCTGCAAGGGTGTGTGTGTGTGAGTGTGTGTAAAAAGGACACATGAAGTCAGAAACACTCCATAGTTTCTGCAAAGGTGTGTGTGTGTGTGTGTAAAAAGATCCTGAAGTCAGAAGCCATCTAGAGATTCTGCATGATGTGTGTGTGTGTGTGTTTGTAAAAAGGAGACCAAGTATGAAGCTCTCAAGAGATTCTGCAAGGTTTTATGTGTGTGAGTGTGTGCGTGTGTAATAAGGTCACAAATTCAGAAGCCCTCTAGAAATTCTGCAAGGGTGTGTGTGTGTGTGTGTGTGTTTGTAAAAAGGACACGAAGTCAGAAGCCGACTATTGATTCTGCAAAAGTGTGTGTGTGTGTGTGTGTGTGTGTGTGTAAAAAGGACATGAAATCAGAAGCCCTCCAGAGGTTCTGTAAGGGTGTGTGTGTGTGTGTGTGTGTAAAAAGGACATGAAGTCAGAAGACCTCTATTGATTCTGCAATGGTGTGTTTGTGTGTGTGTGTGTGTGTGTGTAAAAAGGACATAAAGTCAGAATCACTGTAGAGTTCTGGAAGGGTGTATGTGTGTATGTGTGTATAAAGGACACCAAGTCAGAAGCACTCTAGAGATCCTGCAAGAGTATGTCTTTGTGTGTGTGTGTGTGTGTGTGTGTGTGTGTGTGTGTGTGTGTAAAAAGGACATGTTGTTAGAAGTCCTCCACAGATTCTGCACAGGTGTGTGTATGTGTCTGTGTGCGTGTGTGTAAAAAGGATACCATATCAGAAACCGACTTTTGATTCTGCAAAAGTGTGTGTGTGTGTAAAAAGGACATGGAGTCTGAAGCCGTCCAGAGGTTCTGTAAGGGTGTGTGTGTGTGTGTGTGTGTAAACAGACACAAATTCAGAAACCCTCTAGATATTCTGCAAGGGTGTTTGTGTGTGTGTGTGTGTGTGTGTGTGTGTGTAAAAAGGACAGCAAGTCAGCCACCATCCAGAGATTCTACCAGGGTGTATGTGTGTTTGGTGTGTGTGTGTTTGTGTAAAAAGACACGAAGTCAGAAGCCCTCTACAGATTCTTCAAGGGTGTGTGTATGTGTGTATGTTTGTGTAAAAAGAACACAAAGTCAGAAGCCCTCCAGAGATTCTGCAAGGTTGTATGTGTGTGTGTGTGTGTGTGTGTGTGTGCGTTTGTGTGTGAGGGTAAAAATTACACGAAGTCAGAAGCCCAATATTGATTATGCAAAGGTCTGTGTGTGTGTGTGTGTGTGTTGTGTTTGAAATAAGTAAACCATATTAGAAGCCCTCCAGAGATTCTACCAGAGTGTGTGTGTGTGTATGTGTGAAAACAACACGAAGTCAGAAAATATCTGGAGATTCTGCAAGGGTGTTTGTGTGTGTGTGTGTCAAAAGTACAGGAAGTCAGAAGCCCTCTAGAGATTCTGCAAGGGTGAGTGTGTTGTGTTAAAAGGACATGAAATCAGAAGCCCTCTAGGTTTTCTGGAAAGGTATGAGTGTGAGAGTGAGGGAGTGTGTGTGTGTGTGTGTGTAAAAAGGACATGAAATCAGAAGTCCTCCAGAGATTCTACAAGTGTGTGTGTGTGTGTGTGTGTTTAAAAAGGACACGAAGTCAGAAGGACTGCAGAGATTTGGCAAGAAAATTAATGTGTGTGTGTGTGTGTGTGTGTGTGTGTGTGTAAAAAGGACATGATATCAGAATCCTTGTAGAGTTCTGGAAGGGTGTATGTGTGTGTGTGTATAAAGGACACCAAGTCAGAAGCACTCTAGAGATCCTGCAAGAGTATATCTTTGTGTGTGTGTGTGTGTGTGTGTGTGTGTAAAAAGGACATGTTGTTAGAAGTCCTCCACAGATTCTGCACAGGTGTGTGTATGTGTGTCTGTCTGCGTGTGTGTAAAAAGGATACCAAGTCAGAAGCCGACTATTGATTCTGGAAAAGTGTGTGTGTGTGTGTGTGTGTGTGTGTGTGTGTAAAAAGGACATGGAATCTGAAGCCGTCCAGAGGTTCTGTAAGGGTGTGTGTGTGTGTGTGTGTGTGTGTGTGTGTGTGTGTAAAAAGGACAGCAAGTCAGCCACCATCCAGAGATTTTACAAGGGTATATGTGTGTGTGGTGTGTGTGTGTTTGTGTAAAAAGACACGAAGTCAGAAGCCCTCTAGAGATTCTTCAAGGGTGTGTGTATGTGTGTATGTTTGTGTAAAAATGACACAAATTCAGAAACCCTCTAGATATTCTGCAAGGGTTTGTGTGTGTGTGTGTGTGTGTGCGTGTGTGTGTGTAAAAAGGACAGCAAGTCAGCCACCATCCAGAGATTTTACAAGGGTATATGTGTGTGTGGTGTGTGTGTGTTTGTGTAAAAAGACACGAAGTCAGAAGCCCTCTAGAGATTCTTCAAGGGTGTGTGTATGTGTGTATGTTTGTGTAAAAATGACACAAAGTCAGAAGCCCTCCAGAGATTCTGCAAGGTTGTATGTGTGTGTGTGTGTGTGTGTAAAAAGGACACATGAAATCAGAAACACTCCATAGTTTCTGCAAAGGTGTGTGTGTGTGTGTGTGTGTGTAAAAAGGACAAGAAATCAAAAGGACTCTAGAGATTGTGCAAGGTTGTGTGCCTGTGTGTGTGTATAAAAAGGACATGAAGACAGAAGCCCTGCAGGCATTATGCAAGCGTGTGAGTGTGTAAAAGGATAGGAATTTAGAATCGCTGTAGAGTTCCTGCAAGGATGTGTGTGTGTGTGTGTGTGTGTGTAAAAAGGACACGAAGTCTGAATCCCTCTAGAGATTCTGCAAGGGATGTGTGTGTGTGTGTGTGTTTATAAACGACATTTTAGAAGTCCTCCAAAGATTCTGCACAGGTGTGTGTATGTGTGTCTGTGTGCGTGTGTGTAAAAAGCACACCAAGTCAGAAGCCCTCTAGAGATCCTGCAAGGGTGTGTCTGTGTGTGTGTGTATGTTTGTAAAAAGAACACAAAGTAAGAAACCCTCAAGTGATTTTGCAAGGGAATGAGTTTGAGTGTGTATGTGTATGTGTATAAATTACATGACGTGAGATGAATTCCTGCGATTCTGCAAGGATGCATGTATGTGTGTGTGTGTGTGTGTGTGTGTGTGTGTAAAAAGAACACGAAGTCAGAAGCATTCCAGAGACTCTGCAAGGGTGCGTGCATGTCTGTGTGTGTGTGTGTGTGCGTGCGTAAAAAGAACACGAAGTCCGAAGCCCTATAGAATTTCTGCAAGGGTGTGTGTATCTGTGTGTGTGTGTGTAAAAAGGACAGGAAGTCAGAAGCCCTCTAGGAATTTTCCAAAGGTATGAGTATCAGTGTGAGGTAGGGTGTGTGTGTGAGTGTGTGTGTAAAAAGGACACGAAGTCAGACCCCCAGAGATTATGCAAGTGTGTGCGTGTAACAAGGACATGACGTCAGAAGACCTCAAGAGATTCTGCAAGGGTGTGTGTGTGTGAGTGTGTGTAAAAAGGACACATGAAGTCAGAAACACTCCATAGTTTCTGCAAAGGTGTGTGTGTGTGTGTGTAAAAAGATCCTGAAGTCAGAAGCCATCTAGAGATTCTGCATGATGTGTGTGTGTGTGTGTTTGTAAAAAGGAGACCAAGTATGAAGCTCTCAAGAGATTCTGCAAGGTTTTATGTGTGTGAGTGTGTGCGTGTGTAATAAGGTCACAAATTCAGAAGCCCTCTAGAAATTCTGCAAGGGTGTGTGTGTGTGTGTGTGTGTTTGTAAAAAGGACACGAAGTCAGAAGCCGACTATTGATTCTGCAAAAGTGTGTGTGTGTGTGTGTGTGTGTGTGTGTAAAAAGGACATGAAATCAGAAGCCCTCCAGAGGTTCTGTAAGGGTGTGTGTGTGTGTGTGTGTGTAAAAAGGACATGAAGTCAGAAGACCTCTATTGATTCTGCAATGGTGTGTTTGTGTGTGTGTGTGTGTGTGTGTAAAAAGGACATAAAGTCAGAATCACTGTAGAGTTCTGGAAGGGTGTATGTGTGTATGTGTGTATAAAGGACACCAAGTCAGAAGCACTCTAGAGATCCTGCAAGAGTATGTCTTTGTGTGTGTGTGTGTGTGTGTGTGTGTGTGTGTGTGTGTAAAAAGGACATGTTGTTAGAAGTCCTCCACAGATTCTGCACAGGTGTGTGTATGTGTCTGTGTGCGTGTGTGTAAAAAGGATACCATATCAGAAACCGACTATTGATTCTGCAAAAGTGTGTGTGTGTGTAAAAAGGACATGGAGTCTGAAGCCGTCCAGAGGTTCTGTAAGGGTGTGTGTGTGTGTGTGTGTGTAAACAGACACAAATTCAGAAACCCTCTAGATATTCTGCAAGGGTGTTTGTGTGTGTGTGTGTGTGTGTGTGTGTGTAAAAAGGACAGCAAGTCAGCCACCATCCAGAGATTCTACCAGGGTGTATGTGTGTTTGGTGTGTGTGTGTTTGTGTAAAAAGACACGAAGTCAGAAGCCCTCTACAGATTCTTCAAGGGTGTGTGTATGTGTGTATGTTTGTGTAAAAAGAACACAAAGTCAGAAGCCCTCCAGAGATTCTGCAAGGTTGTATGTGTGTGTGTGTGTGTGTGTGTGTGCGTTTGTGTGTGAGGGTAAAAATTACACGAAGTCAGAAGCCCAATATTGATTATGCAAAGGTCTGTGTGTGTGTGTGTGTGTGTTGTGTTTGAAATAAGTAAACCATATTAGAAGCCCTCCAGAGATTCTACCAGAGTGTGTGTGTGTGTATGTGTGAAAACAACACGAAGTCAGAAAATATCTGGAGATTCTGCAAGGGTGTTTGTGTGTGTGTGTGTCAAAAGTACAGGAAGTCAGAAGCCCTCTAGAGATTCTGCAAGGGTGAGTGTGTTGTGTTAAAAGGACATGAAATCAGAAGCCCTCTAGGTTTTCTGGAAAGGTATGAGTGTGAGAGTGAGGGAGTGTGTGTGTGTGTGTGTGTAAAAAGGACATGAAATCAGAAGTCCTCCAGAGATTCTACAAGTGTGTGTGTGTGTGTGTGTGTTTAAAAAGGACACGAAGTCAGAAGGACTGCAGAGATTTGGCAAGAAAATTAATGTGTGTGTGTGTGTGTGTGTGTGTGTGTGTGTGTAAAAAGGACATGATATCAGAATCCTTGTAGAGTTCTGGAAGGGTGTATGTGTGTGTGTGTATAAAGGACACCAAGTCAGAAGCACTCTAGAGATCCTGCAAGAGTATATCTTTGTGTGTGTGTGTGTGTGTGTGTGTATGTGTAAAAAGGACATGTTGTTAGAAGTCCTCCACAGATCCTGCACAGGTGTGTGTATGTGTGTCTGTCTGCGTGTGTGTAAAAAGGATACCAAGTCAGAAGCCGACTATTGATTCTGGAAAAGTGTGTGCGTGTGTGTGTGTGTGTGTGTGTGTGTAAAAAGGACATGGAATCTGAAGCCGTCCAGAGGTTCTGTAAGGGTGTGTGTGTATGTGTACAACAGACACAAATTCAGAAACCCTCTAGATATTCTGCAAGGGTTTGTGTGTGTGTGTGTGTGTGTGTGTGTGTAAAAAGGACAGCAAGTCAGCCACCATCCAGAGATTCTACAAGGGTGTATGTGTGTGTGGTGTGTGTGTGTTTGTGTAAAAAGACACGAAGTCAGAAGCCCTCTAGAGATTCTTCAAGGGTGTGTGTATGTGTGTATGTTTGTGTAAAAATGACACAAAGTCAGAAGCCCTCCAGAGATTCTGCAAGGTTGTATGTGTGTGTTTGTGTGTGAGGGTAAAAATTACACGAAGTCAGAAGCCCAATATTGATTATGCAAAGGTCTGTGTGTGTGTGTTTGTTGTGTTTGAAATAAGTAAACCATATTAGAAGCCCTCCAGAGATTCTGCCAGAGTGTGTGTGTGTGTGTGTATGTGTGAAAACAACACGAAGTCAGAAAATGTCTGGAGATTCTGCAAGGGTGTCTGTGTGTGTCAAAAGTACAGGAAGTCAGAAGCCCTCTAGAGATTCTGCAAGGGTGAGTGTGTTGTGTTAAAAGGACACGAAATCAGAAGCCCTCTAGGTTTTCTGGAAAGGTATGAGTGTGAGAGTGAGGGAGTGTGTGTGTGTGTGTGTGTGTGTAATAAGGACATGAAATCAGAAGTCCTCCAGAGTGAGAGTGAGGGAGTGTGTGTGTGTGTGTGTGTGTGTAATAAGGACATGAAATCAGAAGTCCTCCAGAGATTCTACAAGTGTATGTGTGTGTGTGTGTGTGTGTTTAAAAAGAACACGAAGTCAGAAGGACTGCAGAGATTTTGCAAGAAAATGAGTTTGGAGTGTGTGTGTGTGTGTGTGTGTGTGTGTGTTTAAAAATGACACAAAGTAAGAATCCATCCAGGAATTCTGCAAGGATGTGTGTGAGTGTGTGTGTGTGTGTGTGTGTGTGTGTGTATAAAAAGGTACGGAAGTCAGAAGCCCTCTAGGAATTTTACAAAGGTATGAGTATCAGTTGAGGGAGGGTGTGTGTGTGAGTGTGTGTGTGTAAAAAGCATACGAAGTCAGACCCCCCAGAGATTATGCAAGTGTGTGTTTGTGTAACAAGGACATGACGTCAGAAGCCCTCAAGACATTCTGCAAGGGTGTGTGTGTGTGTGAGAGTGTGTGTAAAAAGGACACATGAAGTCAGAAACACTCCATAGTTTCTGCAAAGGTGTGTGTGTGTGTGTGTGTGTAAAAAGATCCTGAAGTCAGAAGCCATCTAGAGATTCTGCCATGATGTGTGTGTGTGTTTGTAAAAAGGAGACCAAGTATGAAGCTCTCAAGAGATTCTGCAAGGTTTTATGTGTGTGAGTGTGTGCGTGTGTAATAAGGTCACAAATTCAGAAGCCCTCTAGAATTTCTGCAAGGGCGTGTGTGTGTGTGGGTGTTTGTAAAAAGGACACGAAGTCAGAAACCGACTATTGATTCTGCAAAAGTGTGTGTGTGTGTGTGTGTGAAAAAAGGACATGAAATCAGAAGCCCTCCAGAGGTTCTGTAAGGGTGTGTGTGTGTGTGTATAAAAAAGACATGAAGTCAGAAGCCCTCTATTGATTCTGCAATGGTATGTTTGTGTGTGTGTGTGTGTGTGTGTGTGTGTGTGTGTGTGTGTGTAAAAAGGACATGAAATCAGAATCATTGTAGAGTTCTGGAAGGGTGTATGTGTGTGTGTGTGTGTATAAAGGACACCAAGTCAGAAGCACTCTAGAGATCCTGCAAGAGTATGTCTTTGTGTGTGTGTGTGTGTGTGTGTGTGTGTAAAAAGGACATGTTGTTAGAAGTCCTCCACAGATTCTGCACAGGTGTGTGTATGTGTCTGTGTGCGTGTGTGTAAAAAAGACACCAAGTCAGAAGCCGACTATTGATTCTGCAAGTGTATGTGTGTGTGTGTGTGTGTGTGTAAAAAGGACATGGAGTCTGAAGCTGTCCATAGGTTCTGTAAGGGTGTGTGTGTGTGTGTGTGTGTGTGTGTGTAAACAGACACAAATTCAGAAACCCTCTAGATATTCTGCAAGGGTGTTTGTGTGTGTGTGTGTGTGTGTGTGTGTAAAAAGGACAGCAAGTCAGCCACCATCCAGAGATTCTACCAGGGTGTATGTGTGTTTGGTGTGTGTGTGTTTGTGTAAAAAGACACGAAGTCAGAAGCCCTCTACAGATTCTTCAAGGGTGTGTGTATGTGTGTATGTTTGTGTAAAAAGAACACAAAGTCAGAAGCCCTCCAGAGATTCTGCAAGGTTGTATGTGTGTGTGTGTGTGTGTGTGTGTGTGTGTGCGTTTGTGTGTGAGGGTAAAAATTACACGAAGTCAGAAGCCCAATATTGATTATGCAAAGGTCTGTGTGTGTGTGTGTGTTTGTTGTGTTTGAAATAAGTAAACCATATTAGAAGCCCTCCAGAGATTCTACCAGAGTGTGTGTGTGTGTATGTGTGAAAACAACACG
>NW_027457595.1:852500-862500 GCF_050624435.1 Tenrec ecaudatus | reverse complement strand
TGAAGTCAGAAACACTCCATAGTTTCTGCAAAGGTGTGTGTGTGTGTGTGTGTGTGTGTGTGTAAAAAGATCCTGAAGTCAGAAGCCATCTAGAGATTCTGCCATGGTGTGTGTGTGTGTTTGTAAAAAGGAGACCAAGTATGAAGCTCTCAAGAGATTCTGCAAGGTTTTATGTGTGTGAGTGTGTGCGTGTGTAATAAGGTCACAAATTCAGAAGCCCTCTAGAATTTCTGCAAGGGCGTGTGTGTGTGTGGGTGTTTGTAAAAAGGACACAAAGTCAGAAACCGACTATTGATTCTGCAAAAGTGTGTGTGTGTGTGTGTGTGTGTGTGTGAAAAAAGGACATGAAATCAGAAGCCCTCCAGAGGTTCTGTAAGGGTGTGTGTGTGTGTGTATAAAAAAGACATGAAGTCAGAAGCCCTCTATTGATTCTGCAATGGTGTGTTTGTGTGTGTGTGTGTGTGTGTGTAAAAAGGACATGAAATCAGAATCATTGTAGAGTTCTGGAAGGGTGTATGTGTGTGTGTGTATAAAGGACACCAAGTCAGAAGCACTCTAGAGATCCTGCAAGAGTATGTCTTTGTGTGTGTGTGTGTGTGTGTGTGTGTGTGTGTGTAAAAAGGACATGTTGTTAGAAGTCCTCCACAGATTCTGCACAGGTGTGTGTATGTGTCTGTGTGCGTGTGTGTAAAAAAGACACCAAGTCAGAAGCCGACTATTGATTCTGCAAGTGTATGTGTGTGTGTGTGTGTGTGTGTGTGTGTAAAAAGGACATGGAGTCTGAAGCTGTCCAGAGGTTCTGTAAGGGTGTGTGTGTGTGTGTGTGTGTGTGTAAACAGACACAAATTCAGAAACCCTCTAGATATTCTGCAAGGGTGTTTGTGTGTGTGTGTGTGTGTGTAAAAAGGACAGCAAGTCAGCCACCATCCAGAGATTCTACCAGGGTGTATGTGTGTTTGGTGTGTGTGTGTTTGTGTAAAAAGACACGAAGTCAGAAGCCCTCTAGAGATTCTTCAAGGGTGTGTGTATGTGTGTATGTTTGTGTAAAAAGGACACAAAGTCAGGAGCCCTCCAGAGATTCTGCAAGGTTGTATGTGTGTGTGTATGTGTGTGTGTGCGTTTGTGTGTGAGGGTAAAAATTACACGAATTCAGAAGCCCAATATGGATTATGCAAAGGTCTGTGTGTGTGTGTGTGTGTTTGTTGTGTTTGAAATAAGTAAACCATATTAGAAGCCCTCCAGAGATTCTACCAGTGTGTGTGTGTGTGTATGTGTGAAAACAACACGAAGTCAGAAAATGTCTGGAGATTCTGCAAGGGTGTTTGTGTGTGTGTGTGTGTGTCAAAAGTACAGGAAGTCAGAAGCTCTCTAGAGATTCTGCAAGGGTGAGTGTGTTGTGTTAAAAGGACATGAAATCAGAAGCCCTCTAGGTTTTCTGGAAAGGTATCAGTGTGAGAGTGAGGGAGTGTGTGTGTGTGTGTGTAAAAAGGACATGAAATCAGAAGTCCTCCAGAGATTCTACAAGTGTGTGTGTGTGTGTGTGTGTTTAAAAAGGACACGAAGTCAGAAGGACTGCAGAGATTTGGCAAGAAAATGAATTTGTGTGTGTGTGTGTGTGTGTGTGTGTGTAAAAAGGACATGAAGTCAGAATCCTTGTAGAGTTCTGGAAGGGTGTATGTGTGTGTGTGTATAAAGGACACCAAGTCAGAAGCACTCTAGAGATCCTGCAAGAGTATATCTTTGAGTGTGTGTGTGTGTGTGTGTGTGTAAAAAGGACATGTTGTTAGAAGTCCTCCACAGATTCTGCACAGGTGTGTGTATGTGTGTCTGTCTGTGTGTGTGTGTAAAAAGGATACCAAGTCAGAAGCCGACTATTGATTCTGCAAAAGTGTGTGTGTGTGTGTGTGTGTGTGTGTAAAAAGGACATGGAATCTGAAGCCGTCCAGAGGTTCTGTAAGGGTGTGTGTGTGTGTGTACAACAGACACAAATTCAGAAACCCTCTAGATATTCTGCAAGGGTTTGTGTGTGTGTGTGTGTGTGTGTAAAAAGGACAGCAAGTCAGCCACCATCCAGAGATTCTACAAGGGTGTATGTGTGTGTGGTGTGTGTGTGTTTGTGTAAAAAGACACGAAGTCAGAAGCCCTCTAGAGATTCTTCAAGGGTGTGTGTATGTGTGTATGTTTGTGTAAAAATGACACAAAGTCAGAAGCCCTCCAGAGATTCTGCAAGGTTGTATGTGTGTGTGTGTGTGTGTGTGTGTAAAAAGGACACATGAAATCAGAAACACTCCATAGTTTCTGCAAAGGTGTGTGTGTGTGTGTGTGTGTGTGTGTAAAAAGGACCAGAAATCAAAAGGACTCTAGAGATTGTGCAAGGTTGTGTGTCTGTGTGTGTGTATAAAAAGGACATGAAGACAGAAGCCCTGCAGGCATTATGCAAGCGTGTGAGTGTGTGTGTGCGTGTGTAAAAGGATAGGAATTTAGAATCGCTGTAGAGTTCCTGCAAGGATGTGTGTGTGTGTGTGTGTGTGTGTAAAAAGGACACGAAGTCTGAATCCCTCTAGAGTTTCTGCAAGGGATGTGTGTGTGTGTGTGTGTTTATAAACGACATTTTAGAAGTCCTCCAAAGATTCTGAACAGGTGTGTGTATGTGTGTCTGTGTGCGTGTGTGTAAAAAGGACACCAAGTCAGAAGCCCTCTAGAGATCCTGCAAGGGTGTGTCTGTGTGTGTGTGTATGTTTGTAAAAAGAACACAAAGTAAGAAACCCTCAAGTGATTTTGCAAGGGAATGAGTTTGAGTGTGTATGTGTATGTGTACAAATTACATGACGTTAGATGAATTCCTGCGATTCTGCAAGGATGCATGTATGTGTGTGTGTGTGTGTGTGTGTGTAAAAAGAACACGAAGTCAGAAGCATTCCAGAGACTCTGCAAGGGTGCATGCATGTCTGTGTGTGTGTGTGTGTGTGTGCGTGCGTAAAAAGAACACGAAGTCCGAAGCCCTCTAGAATTTCTGCAAGGGTGTGTGTATCTGTGTGTGTGTGTGTGTGTGTTTAAAAAGGACACAAAGTAAGAAGCCATCCAGGAATTCTGCAAGGATATGTGTGTGTGTGTGTGTGTGTGTGTGTGTAAAAAGGACAGGAAGTCAGAAGCCCTCTAGGAATTTTCCAAAGGTATGAGTATCAGTGTGAGGAAGGGTGTGTGTGTGAGTGTGTGTGTAAAAAGGACACGAAGTCAGACCCCCAGAGATTATGCAAGTGTGTGCGTGTAACAAGGACATGACGTCAGAAGACCTCAAGAGATTCTGCAAGGGTGTGTGTGTGTGTGAGTGTGTGTAAAAAGGACACATGAAGTCAGAAACACTCCATAGTTTCTGCAAAGGTGTGTGTGTGTGTGTGTAAAAAGATCCTGAAGTCAGAAGCCATCTAGAGATTCTGCATGATGTGTGTGTGTGTGTGTTTGTAAAAAGGAGACCAAGTATGAAGCTCTCAAGAGATTCTGCAAGGTTTTATGTGTGTGAGTGTGTGCGTGTGTAATAAGGTCACAAATTCAGAAGCCCTCTAGAAATTCTGCAAGGGTGTGTGTGTGTGTGTGTGTTTGTAAAAAGGACACGAAGTCAGAAGACGACTATTGATTCTGCAAAAGTGTGTGTGTGTGTGTGTGTGTGTGTAAAAAGGACATGAAATCAGAAGCCCTCCAGAGGTTCTGTAAGGGTGTGTGTGTGTGTGTGTGTGTGTAAAAAGGACATGAAGTCAGAAGACCTCTATTGATTCTGCAATGGTGTGTTTGTGTGTAAAAAGGACATAAAGTCAGAATCATTGTAGAGTTCTGGAAGGGTGTATGTGTGTGTGTGTGTGTGTATAAAGGACACCAAGTCAGAAGCACTCTAGAGATCCTGCAAGAGTATGTCTTTGTGTGTGTGTGTGTGTGTGTGTGTGTAAAAAGGACATGTTGTTAGAAGTCCTCCACAGATTCTGCACAGGTGTGTGTATGTGTCTGTGTGCGTTTGTGTAAAAAGGATACCATATCAGAAACCGACTATTAATTCTGCAAAAGTGTGTGTGTGTGTAAAAAGGACATGGAGTCTGAAGCCATCCAGAGGTTCTGTAAGTGTGTGTGTGTGTGTGTGTGTGTGTAAACAGACACAAATTCAGAAACCCTCTAGATATTCTTCAAGTGTTTGTGTGTGTGTGTGTGTGTAAAAAGGACAGCAAGTCAGCCACCATCCAGAGATTCTACCAGGGTGTATGTGTGTTTGGTGTGTGTGTGTTTGTGTAAAAAGACACGAAGTCAGAAGCCCACTAGAGATTCTTCAAGGGTGTGTGTATGTGTGTATGTTTGTGTAAAAAGGACACAAAGTCAGAAGCCCTCCAGAGATTCTGCAAGGTTGTATGTGTGTGTGTGTGTTTGTGTGTGAGGGTAAAAATTACACGAAGTCAGAAGCCCAATATTGATTATGCAAAGGTCTGTGTGTGTGTGTGTGTTTGTTGTGTTTGAAATAAGTAAACCATATTAGAAGCCCTCCAGAGATTCTGCCAGAGTGTGTGTGTGTGTATGTGTGAAAACAACACGAAGTCAGAAAATGTCTGGAGATTCTACAAGGGTGTTTGTGTGTGTGTGTGTGTGTCAAAAGTACAGGAAGTCAGAAGCCCTCTAGAGATTCTGCAAGGGTGAGTATGTTGTGTTAAAAGGACATGAAATCAGAAGCCCTCTAGGTTTTCTGGAAAGGTATGAGTGTGAGAGTGAGGGAGTGTGTGTGTGTGTGTGTGTGTGTGTGTGTGTGTAATAAGGACATGAAATCAGAAGTCCTCCAGAGTGAGAGTGAGGGAGTGTGTGTGCAATAAGGACATGAAATCAGAAGTCCTCCAGAGATTCTACAAGTGTATGTGTGTGTGTGTGTGTGTTTAAAAAGGACACGAAGTCAGAAGGACTGCAGAGATTTGGCAAGAAAATGAGTTTGTGTGTGTGTGTGTGTGTGTGTGTGTGTGTGTGTGTAAAAAGGACATGAAGTCAGAATCCTTGTAGAGTTCTGGAAGGGTGTATGTGTGTGTGTGTGTGTATAAAGGACACCAAGTCAGAAGCACTCTAGAGATCCTGCAAGAGTATGTCTTTGTGTGTGTGTGTGTGTGTGTAAAAAGGACATGTTGTTAGAAGTCCTCCACAGATTCTGCACAGGTGTGTGTATGTGTCTGTGTGCGTGTGTGTAAAAAAGACACCAAGTCATAAGCCGACTATTGATTCTGCAAAAGTGTATGTGTGTGTGTGTGTGTGTGTGTGTGTGTGTGTGTGTAAAAAGGACATGGAGTCTGAAGCCGTCCAGAGGTTCTGTAAGTGTGTGTGTGTGTGTGTGTGTGAGTAAACAGACACAAATTCAAAAACCCTCTAGATATTCTTCAAGTGTTTGTGTGTGTGTGTGTGTGTGTGTGTGTGTAAAAAGGACAGCAAGTCAGCCACCATCCAGAGATTCTACCAAAGTGTATGTGTGTGTGGTGTGTGTGTGTGTTTGTGTAAAAAGACACGAAGTCAGAAGCCCTCTAGAGATTCTTCAAGGGTGTGTGTATGTGTGTATGTTTGTGTAAAAAGGACACAAAATCAGAAGCCCTCCAGAGATTCTGCAAGGTTGTATGTGTGTGTGTGTGTGTGTGTAAAAAGTACACATGAAGTCAGAAACACTCCATAGTTTCTGCAAAGGTGTGTGTGTGTGTGTGTGTGTGTGTGTGTGTGTGTGTGTAAAGAAAAAAGTCAGAAACCCTCTAGAGATTCTGGAATGATGTGTTTGTGTGAGTGTGTGTGTGTGTGTATAAAGGACAAGAAATCAAAAGAACTCTAGAGATTGTGCAAGGTTGTGTGTCTGTGTGTGTGTATAAAAAGGACATGAAGACAGAAGCCCTGCAGGCATTATGCAAGCGTGTGAGTGTGTGTGTTCGTGTGTAAAAGGATAGGAATTTAGAATCGCTGTAGAGTTCCTGCAAGGATGTGTGTGTGTGTGTGTGTGTGTGTAAAAAGGACACGAAGTCTGAATCCCTCTAGAGATTCTGCAAGGGATGTGTGTGTGTGTGTGTGTGTGTTTATAAACGACATTTTAGAAGTCCTCCAAAGATTCTGCACAGGTGTGTGTATGTGTGTCTGTGTGCGTGTGTGTAAAAAGGACACCAAGTCAGAAGCCCTCTAGAGATCCTGCAAGGGTGTGTCTGTGTGTGTTTTAAGTATGTTTGTAAAAAGAACACGAAGTAAGAAACCCTCAAGTGATTTTGCAAGGGAATAAGTTTGAGTGTATGTGTATAAATTACATGACGTGAGATGAATTCCTGCGATTCTGCAAGGATGCATGTGTGTGTGTGTGTGTGTGTGTGTGTGTGTGTGTGTGTAAAAAGGACATGAAGTCAGAATCCTTGTAGAGTTCTGGAAGGGTGTATGTGTGTGTGTGTGTATAAAGGACACCAAGTCAGAAGCAATCTAGAGATCCTGCAAGAGTATGTCTTTGTGTGTGTGTGTGTGTGTAAAAAGGACATGTTGTTAGAAGTCCTCCACAGATTCTGCACAGGTGTGTGTATGGGTCTGTGTGCGTGTGTGTAAAAAGGACACCAAGTCAGAAGCCGACTATTGATTCTGCAAAAGTGTATGTGTGTGTCTGTGTGCGTGTGTGAAAAAAGGACACTAAGTCAGAAGCCGACTATTGATTCTGCAAAAAGTGTGTGTGTGTGTGTGTGTGAGTGTGTAAAAAGGACATGGAGTCTGAAGCCGTCCAGAGGTTCTGTAAGGGTGTGGATGTGTGTGTGTGTGTGTGTGTATGTGAAACGGACACACATTCAGAAACCCTCTAGATATTCTGCAAGGGTGTGTGTGTGTGTGTGTGTGTGTGTGTTTAAAAAGGACACAAAGTAAGAATCCATCCAGGAATTCTGCAAGGATGTGTGTGTGTGTGTGTGTGTGTGTATGTGTTTAACAAGGACATGACGTCAGAAGCCCTCTAGAGATTCTGGAAGTGTGTGTGTGTGTGTGTGTGTGTGTGTAAAAAGGACAAGAAATCAAAAGGACTCTAGAGATTGTGCAAGGTTGTGTGTCTGTGTGTGTGTATAAAAGGACATGAAGACAGAAGCCCTGCAGGCATTATGCAAGCGTGTGAGTGTGTGTGTGCGTGTGTAAAAGGATAGGAATTTAGAATCGCTGTAGAGTTCCTGCAAGGATGTGTGTGTGTGTGTGTGTGTGTAAAAAGGACACGAAGTCTGAATCCCTCTAGAGATTCTGCAATGGATATGTGTGTGTTTATAAACGACATTTTAGAAGTCCTCCAAAGATTCTGCACAGGTGTGTGTATGTGTGTCTGTGTGCGTGTGTGTAAAAAGGACACCAAGTCAGAAGCCCTCTAGAGATCCTGCAAGGGTGTGTCTGTGTGTGTTTTAAGTATGTTTGTAAAAAGAACACGAAGTAAGAAACCCTCAAGTGATTTTGCAAGGGAATGAGTTTGAGTGTGTATGTGTATGTGTATAAACTCCATGACGTGAGATGAATTCCTGCGATTCTGCAAGGATGCATGTATGTGTGTGTGTGTGTGTGTGTGTGTGTGTGTGTGTGTGTGTAAAAAGAACACGAAGTCAGAAGCATTCCAGAGACTCTGCAAGGGTGCGTGCATGTCTGTGTGTGTGTGTGTGTGTGCGTAAAAAGAACACGAAGTCCGAAGCCCTCTAGAATTTCTGCAAGGGTGTGTGTATCTGTGTGTGTGTGTGTGTGTGTGTGTGTGTGTGTTTAAAAAGGACACAAAGTAAGAAGCCATCCAGGAATTCTGCAAGGATGTGTGTGTGTGTGTGTGTGTGTGTGTAAAAAGGACAGGAAGTCAGAAGCCCTCTAGGAATTTTCCAAAGGTATGAGTATCAGTGTGAGGGAGGGTGTGTGTGTGAGTGTGTGTGTGTAAAAAGGACACGAAGTCAGAAGCCCTCCAGAGATTATGCAAGTGTGTGTGTGTGTGTGTGTGTGTGTGTGTGTTTAACAAGGACATGACGTCAGAAGGCCTCAAGAGATTCTGCAAGGGTGTGTGTGTGAGTGTGTGTAAAAAGGACACATGAAGTCAGAAACACTCCATAGTTTCTGCAAAGGTGTGTGTGTGTGTGTGTGTGTGTGTGTGTGTATAAAGATCCTGAAGTCAGAAGCCATCTAGAGATTCTGCCATGATGTGTGTGTGTTTTTGTAAAAAGGAGACCAAGTATGAAGCTCTCAAGAGATTCTGCAAGGTTTTATGTGTGTGAGTGTGTGCGTGTGTAATAAGGTCACAAAGTCAGAAGCCCTCTAGAAATTCTGCAAGGTCGTTTGTGTGGGGGGGTGTTTGTAAAAAGGACATGAAATCAGAAGCCCTCCAGAGGTTCTGTAAGGGTGTGTGTGTGTGTCTGTTTAAAAAGGACATGAAGTCAGAAGCCCTCTATTGATTCTGCAATGGTGTGTTTGTGTGTGAGTGTGTGTGTGTAAAAAGGACATGAAGTCAGAATCCTTGTAGAGTTCTGGAAGGGTGTATGTGCGTGTGTGTGTATAAAGGACACCAAGTCAGAAGCACTCTAGAGATCCTGGAAGAGTATGTCTTTGTGTGTGTGTGTGTGTGTGTGCAAAAAGGACATGTTGTTAGAAGTCCTCCACAGATTCTGCACAGGTGTGTGTATGTGTCTGTGTGCGTGTGTGTAAAAAAGACACCAAGTCATAAGCCGACTATTGATTCTGCAAAAGTGTATGTGTGTGTGTGTGTGTGTGTGTGTGTGTGTGTGTGTGTGTGTGTAAAAAGGACATGGAGTCTGAAGCCGTCCAGAGGTTCTGTAAGTGTGTGTGTGTGTGTGTGTGTGTGAGTAAACAGACACAAATTCAAAAACCCTCTAGATATTCTTCAAGTGTTTGTGTGTGTGTGTGTGTGTGTGTGTGTAAAAAGGACAGCAAGTCAGCCACCATCCAGAGATTCTACCAAAGTGTATGTGTGTGTGGTGTGTGTGTGTGTTTGTGTAAAAAGACACGAAGTCAGAAGCCCTCTAGAGATTCTTCAAGGGTGTGTGTATGTGTGTATGTTTGTGTAAAAAGGACACAAAATCAGAAGCCCTCCAGAGATTCTGCAAGGTTGTATGTGTGTGTGTGTGTGTGTGTAAAAAGTACACATGAAGTCAGAAACACTCCATAGTTTCTGCAAAGGTGTGTGTGTGTGTGTGTGTGTGTGTGTGTGTAAAGAAAAAAGTCAGAAACCCTCTAGAGATTCTGGAATGATGTGTTTGTGTGAGTGTGTGTGTGTGTGTATAAAGGACAAGAAATCAAAAGAACTCTAGAGATTGTGCAAGGTTGTGTGTCTGTGTGTGTGTATAAAAAGGACATGAAGACAGAAGCCCTGCAGGCATTATGCAAGCGTGTGAGTGTGTGTGTTCGTGTGTAAAAGGATAGGAATTTAGAATCGCTGTAGAGTTCCTGCAAGGATGTGTGTGTGTGTGTGTGTGTGTAAAAAGGACACGAAGTCTGAATCCCTCTAGAGATTCTGCAAGGGATGTGTGTGTGTGTGTGTGTGTTTATAAACGACATTTTAGAAGTCCTCCAAAGATTCTGCACAGGTGTGTGTATGTGTGTCTGTGTGCGTGTGTGTAAAAAGGACACCAAGTCAGAAGCCCTCTAGAGATCCTGCAAGGGTGTGTCTGTGTGTGTTTTAAGTATGTTTGTAAAAAGAACACGAAGTAAGAAACCCTCAAGTGATTTTGCAAGGGAATAAGTTTGAGTGTATGTGTATAAATTACATGACGTGAGATGAATTCCTGCGATTCTGCAAGGATGCATGTGTGTGTGTGTGTGTGTGTGTGTGTGTGTGTGTGTGTAAAAAGGACATGAAGTCAGAATCCTTGTAGAGTTCTGGAAGGGTGTATGTGTGTGTGTGTGTATAAAGGACACCAAGTCAGAAGCAATCTAGAGATCCTGCAAGAGTATGTCTTTGTGTGTGTGTGTGTGTGTAAAAAGGACATGTTGTTAGAAGTCCTCCACAGATTCTGCA
>NW_027457595.1:787500-847500 GCF_050624435.1 Tenrec ecaudatus | reverse complement strand
AAGTGTTTGTGTGTGTGTTTGTGTGTGTGTGTGTGTGTGTAAAAAGGACAGCAAGTCAGCCACCATCCAGAGATTCTACCAGGGTGTATTTGTGTGTGGTGTGTGTGTGTTTGTGTAAAAAGACACGAAGTCAGAAGCCCTCTAGAGATTCTTCAAGGGTGTGTGTATGTGTGTATGTTTGTGTAAAAAGGACACAAAGTCAGAAGCCCTCCAGAGATTCTGCAAGGTTGTATGTGTGTGTGTGTGTGAGGGTAAAAATTACACGAAGTCAGAAGCCCAATATTGATTATGCAAAGGTCTGTGTGTGTGTGTTTGTTGTGTTTAAAATAAGTAAACCATATTAGAAGCCCTCCAGAGATTCTGCCAGAGTGTGTGTGTGTGTATGTGTGAAAACAACACGAAGTCAGAAAATGTCTGGAGATTCTGCAAGGGTGTTTGTGTGTGTGTGTGTAAAAAGTACAGGAAGTCAGAAGCCCTCTAGAGATTCTGCAAGGGTGAGTGTGTTGTGTTAAAAGGACACAAAATCAAAAGCCCTCTAGGTTTTCTGGAAAGGTATGAGTGTGAGAGTGAGGGAGTGTGTGTGTGTGTGTGTGTGTGTAATAAGGACATGAAATCAGAAGTCCTCCAGAGTGAGAGTGAGGGAGTGTGTGTGTGTGTGTGTGTGTGTGTAATAAGGACATGAAATCAGAAGTCCTCCAGAGATTCTACAAGTGTATGTGTGTGTGTGTGTGTGTGTGTGTGTGTGTGTGTGTGTGTGTTTAAAAAGGACACGAAGTCAGAAGGACTGCAGAGATTTGGCAAGAAAATGAGTTTGGAGTGTGTGTGTGTGTGTGTGTGTTTAAAAATGACACAAAGTAAGAATCCATCCAGGAATTCTGCAAGGATGTGTGTGTGTGTGTGTGTGTGTGTGTGTGTGTGTGTGTGTAAAAAGGTAAGGAAGTCAGAAGCCCTCTAGGAATTTTCCAAAGGTATGAGTATCAGTGTGAGGGAGGGTGTGTGTGAGTGTGTGTGTGTGTAAAAAGGACACGAAGTCAGACCCCCACAGATTATGCAAGTGCGTGTGTGTATGTGTGTGTAACAAGGACATGACGTCAGAAGCCCTCAAGAGATTCTGCAAGGGTGTGTGTGTGTGAGAGTGTGTGTAAAAAGGACACATGAAGTCAGAAACACTCCATAGTTTCTGCAAAGGTGTGTGTGTAAAAAGATCCTGAAGTCAGAAGCCATCTAGAGATTCTGCCATGATGTGTGTGTGTGTGTATTTGTAAAAAGGAGACCAAGTATGAAGCTCTCAAGAGATTCTGCAAGGTTTTATGTGTGTGAGTGTGTGCGTGTGTAATAAGGTCACAAATTCAGAAGCCCTCTAGAAATTCTGCAAGGACGTTGTGGGTATTTGTAAAAAGGACACGAAGTCAGAAGCCGACTATTGATTCTGCAAAAGTGTGTGTTTGTGTGTGTGTGTGTGTGTGTGTGTGTGTGTAAAAAGGACATGAAATCAGAAGCCCTCCAGAGGTTCTGTAAGGGTGTGTGTGTGTGTGTGTGTGTGTAAAAAGGACAAGAAGTCAGAACCCTTGTAGAGTTCTGGAAGGGTGTATGTGTGTGTGTGTGTATAAAGGACACCAAGTCAGAAGCACTCTAGAGATCCTGCAAGAGTATGTCTTGTGTGTGTGTGTGTGTGTGTGTGTGTGTGTGTAAAAAGGACATGTTGTTAGAAGTCCTCCACAAATTCTGCAAAGGTGTGTGTATGTGTTTGTGTGCGTGTGTGTAAAAAGGATACCAAGTCAGAAGCCGACTATTGATTCTGCAAAAGTGTGTGTGTGTGTGTGTGTGTGTGTGTGTGTGTGTGTGTGTGAGTAAAAAGGACATGGAGTCTGAAGCCGTCCAGAGGTTCTGTAAGTGTGTGTGTGTGTAAACAGACATAAATTCAGAAACCCTCTAGATATTCTTCAAGTGTTTGTGTGTGTGTGTGTGTGTGTGTGTGTGTAAAAAGGACAGCAAGTCAGCCACCATCCAGAGATTCTACCAGGGTGTATGTGTGTTTGGTGTGTGTGTGTGTTTGTGTAAAAATACACGAAGTCAGAAGCCCTCTAGAGATTCTTCAAGGGTGTGTGTATGTGTGTATGTTTGTGTAAAAAGGACACAAAGTCAGAAGCCCTCCAGAGATTCTGCAAGGTTGTATGTGTGTGTGTGTGTTTGTGTGTGAGGGTAAAAATTACACGAAGTCAGAAGCCCAATATTGATTATGCAAAGGTCTGTGTGTGTGTGTTTGTTGTGTTTGAAATAAGTAAACCATATTAGAAGCCCTCCAGAGATTCTGCCAGAGTGTGTGTGTGTGTGTGTATGTGTGAAAACAACACGAAGTCAGAAAATGTCTGGAGATTCTGCAAGGGTGTCTGTGTGTGTCAAAAGTACAGGAAGTCAGAAGCCCTCTAGAGATTCTGCAAGGGTGAGTGTGTTGTGTTAAAAGGACACGAAATCAGAAGCCCTCTAGGTTTTCTGGAAAGGTATGAGTGTGAGAGTGAGGGAGTGTGTGTGTGTGTGTGTGTGTGTGTGTAATAAGGACATGAAATCAGAAGTCCTCCAGAGTGAGAGTGAGGGAGTGTGTGTGTGTGTGTGTGTGTAATAAGGACATGAAATCAGAAGTCCTCCAGAGATTCTACAAGTGTATGTGTGTGTGTGTGTGTGTGTTTAAAAAGGACACGAAGTCAGAAGGACTGCAGAGATTTTGCAAGAAAATGAGTTTGGAGTGTGTGTGTGTGTGTGTGTTTAAAAATGACACAAAGTAAGAATCCATCCAGGAATTCTGCAAGGATGTGTGTGAGTGTGTGTGTGTGTGTGTGTGTGTATAAAAAGGTAAGGAAGTCAGAAGCCCTCTAGGAATTTTACAAAGGTATGAGTATCAGTGTGAGGGAGAGTGTGTGTGTGAGTGTGTGTGTGTAAAAAGGATACGAAGTCAGACCCCCCAGAGATTATGCAAGTGTGTGTTTGTGTAACAAGGACATGACGTCAGAAGCCCTCAAGAGATTCTGCAAGGGTGTGTGTGTGTGAGAGAGTGTGTGTAAAAAGGACACATGAAGTCAGAAACACTCCATAGTTTCTGCAAAGGTGTGTGTGTGTGTGTGTGTGTAAAAAGATCCTGAAGTCAGAAGCCATCTAGAGATTCTGCCATGATGTGTGTGTGTGTTTGTAAAAAGGAGACCAAGTATGAAGCTCTCAAGAGATTCTGCAAGGTTTTATGTGTGTGAGTGTGTGCGTGTGTAATAAGGTCACAAATTCAGAAGCCCTCTAGAATTTCTGCAAGGGCGTGTGTGTGTGTGGGTGTTTGTAAAAAGGACACGAAGTCAGAAACCGACTATTGATTCTGCAAAAGTGTGTGTGTGTGTGTGTGTGTGTGTGAAAAAAGGACATGAAATCAGAAGCCCTCCAGAGGATCTGTAAGGGTGTGTGTGTGTGTGTATAAAAAAGACATGAAGTCAGAAGCCCTCTATTGATTCTGCAATGGTGTGTTTGTGTGTGTGTGTGTGTGTGTGTGTGTAAAAAGGACATGAAATCAGAATCATTGTAGAGTTCTGGAAGGGTGTATGTGTGTGTGTGTATAAAGGACACCAAGTCAGAAGCACTCTAGAGATCCTGCAAGAGTATGTCTTTGTGTGTGTGTGTGTGTGTGTGTGTGTGTGTGTAAAAAGGACATGTTGTTAGAAGTCCTCCACAGATTCTGCACAGGTGTGTGTATGTGTCTGTGTGCGTGTGTGTAAAAAAGACACCAAGTCAGAAGCCGACTATTGATTCTGCAAGTGTATGTGTGTGTGTGTGTGTGTGTGTGTGTAAAAAGGACATGGAGTCTGAAGCTGTCCAGAGGTTCTGTAAGGGTGTGTGTGTGTGTGTAAACAGACACAAATTCAGAAACCCTCTAGATATTCTGCAAGGGTGTTTGTGTGTGTGTGTGTGTGTGTGTGTGTGTGTAAAAAGGACAGCAAGTCAGCCACCATCCAGAGATTCTACCAGGGTGTATGTGTGTTTGGTGTGTGTGTGTTTGTGTAAAAAGACACGAAGTCAGAAGCCCTCTAGAGATTCTTCAAGGGTGTGTGTATGTGTGTATGTTTGTGTAAAAAGGACACAAAGTCAGGAGCCCTCCAGAGATTCTGCAAGGTTGTATGTGTGTGTGTGTGTTTGTGTGTGAGGGTAAAAATTACACGAAGTCAGAAGCCCAATATTGGTTATGCAAAGGTCTGTGTGTGTGTGTTTGTTGTGTTTGAAATAAGTAAACCATATTAGAAGCCCTCCAGAGATTCTGCCAAAGTGTGTGTGTGTGTGTGTATGGGTGAAAACAACACGAAGTCAGAAAATGTCTGGAGATTCTGCAAGGGTGTCTGTGTGTGTCAAAAGTACAGGAAGTCAGAAGCCCTCTAGAGATTCTGCAAGGGTGAGTGTGTTGTGTTAAAAGGACACGAAATCAGAAGCCCTCTAGGTTTTCTGGAAAGGTATGAGTGTGAGAGTGAGGGAGTGTGTGTGTGTGTGTGTGTGTGTAATAAGGACATGAAATCAGAAGTCCTCCAGAGTGAGAGTGAGGGAGTGTGTGTGTGTGTGTGTGTGTGTAATAAGGACATGAAATCAGAAGTCCTCCAGAGATTCTACAAGTGTATGTGTGTGTGTGTGTGTGTTTAAAAAGGACACGAAGTCAGAAGGACTGCAGAGATTTTGCAAGAAAAGGAGTTTGGAGTGTGTGTGTGTGTGTGTGTGTGTGTGTGTGTGTGTGTGTGTGTTTAAAAATGACACAAAGTAAGAATCCATCCAGGAATTCTGCAAGGATGTGTGTGAGTGTGTGTGTGTGTGTGTGTGTGTAAAAAGGTAAGGAAGTCAGAGCCCTCTAGGAATTTTACAAAGGTATGAGTATCAGTGTGAGGGAGGGTGTGTGTGTGAGTGTGTGTGTGTAAAAAGGATACGAAGTCAGACCCCCCAGAGATTATGCAAGTGTGTGTTTGTGTAACAAGGACATGACGTCAGAAGCCCTCAAGAGATTCTGCAAGGGTGTGTGTGTGTGAGAGAGTGTGTGTAAAAAGGACACATGAAGTCAGAAACACTCCATAGTTTCTGCAAAGGTGTGTGTGTGTGTGTGTGTGTAAAAAGATCCTGAAGTCAGAAGCCATCTAGAGATTCTGCCATGATGTGTGTGTGTGTTTGTAAAAAGGAGACCAAGTATGAAGCTCTCAAGAGATTCTGCAAGGTTTTATGTGTGTGAGTGTGTGCGTGTGTAATAAGGTCACAAATTCAGAAGCCCTCTAGAATTTCTGCAAGGGCGTGTGTGTGTGTGGGTGTTTGTAAAAAGGACACGAAGTCAGAAACCGACTATTGATTCTGCAAAAGTGTGTGTGTGTGTGTGTGTGTGTGTGTGAAAAAAGGACATGAAATCAGAAGCCCTCCAGAGGTTCTGTAAGGGTGTGTGTGTGTGTGTGTATAAAAAAGACATGAAGTCAGAAGCCCTCTATTGATTCTGCAATGGTGTGTTTGTGTGTGTGTGTGTGTGTGTGTGTGTAAAAAGGACATGAAATCAGAATCATTGTGGAGTTCTGGAAGGGTGTATGTGTGTGTGTGTGTGTATAAAGGACACCAAGTCAGAAGCACTCTAGAGATCCTGCAAGAGTATGTCTTTGTGTGTGTGTGTGTGTGTGTGTGTGTGTGTGTGTGTAAAAAGGACATGTTGTTAGAAGTCCTCCACAGATTCTGCACAGGTGTGTGTATGTGTCTGTGTGCGTGTGTGTAAAAAAGACACCAAGTCAGAAGCCGACTATTGATTCTGCAAGTGTATGTGTGTGTGTGTGTGTGTGTGTGTTTATGATTTATGATGCTAAGGTCTTGGACCCGCTGATAAGACCCATCCTTCTTTTTAACCCTATAACGCTTCAATTTTAATTTTGGGAAAAAATTTTCTTTTTGTTGTGGACTTTCATAGTTATAAATATATATATATATATATATATGTATTAATATATACATTTTTAATGTTATGAAAACATCATGCTTCGCGTTATAGAGTTAAATGGAAATAATGGGCTAGTGCAGGACGAGTCAAAAGTGACCAAAATAGAGTAACTGCCTAAGCCATTTTGAATTTTCTTGGGTTCAATTGGAGTAAAGGCTTGTAAATTACCCGGGGTCCAAATTCCCATGGTGCCTCCTACAACGGGTAGAATGTTCAGGGATGTTTCAGGGCTGGGAGATTAATAACCCCTAAGTCCAGGATACCTTAGGGCAGGGGTCTTTAAACTGTTTACCCAGGGGGCCAGTTCACTATCCCTCAGGCCTTTTGAAGGAAAGACTATAGTTTAAAAAAACAAATATTACGAACAAATTCATGTGCACACTGCACATCTTGATTTGAAGTTCAAAAAAAAAATAAATGGGGCACATACACCCGGCAGAAAGGATCAACGTCCTCGGCTGTCTGCATGTGGCCCACAGGTTGTAGTTTGAGGACCCCTGCTCTCGGCATTCACCAAGAGGATGTGGTTTCAACCCAAAAGCTTGGAGACTCTACAATTTGTTTAAAAGTGATGGGGCAGAAGGAGTCCCTGATTGACCCACGCAAGACTAGTTTTCCCACCCCCTATTACTAAGAGTTCATAGTTATGTTTAAAGGGAACCAGGATATCCCGATCTGATCCCGTTACTTCAAGTGTGGGCTGACATTGCCACTAAGAAGCCTGCAAATATAAAAGACTTACTCCCTCCCGCAAAGAAAGGGCCCTTGTTTCCAAGGTTTCAGGAAACATGGAAGGACCGGAAAAACAAACGGTCCAAGTTCCCAAAACCACATAGGTGGAGGCCATCCCTCCACATCACCCTCCCCCACCCCTCCCCTCCCTCACCCCTCCCCCACACCTCCCCTCCCCTCCCCTCCCCATCACTCTCCCCTAATCGGCTTTATCCCATTTTGCAGGAGAACTCTGGGAGTGGGAGAGCTGGCTTCAAACCCTTTCTTTCAACCCCCGCCCTATAAGGTTTCTAGGGTCCAGAAATAGAAAACTTCTAACAGGCCCTTATTGAGTCACTCCCTCCCCCACCGGCCCCCCAAACTCACCCCCACCCCTAACAAGCAGCCCCCCACACACACTAGTACTGGTATGACTTCCATACTCATCAGCCCACCTGGAATGCTTGCCAACAACTTCTCCAGGTGCTGTTCACAACGGAGGAGGGTAGCCCTTCCAGACAGAGGCCCAGTAAGCAGTCAGTGAACCTGATGGTCAGCGAGCGGGCACTCCCCACTTGGGAGAAACTCTTTTGGCCACTACACCAACAATGTGGGATCTCAATTCCTAGCAAGGCCCAGAGGACTTTACCAGGTATCAACCATTGCTCTTACATGACCCTCTGCAGAAGAGCTAGGAAACCTATGAATTTATCTAAGGTCAGTGAGAATTTTCAGGTTCCTATAAGAGAATATCCGCCTGCCTTTCTAGAGTGGCTGAGGGAAGCCTACGGGCTTTATACCCCTAACGGCCCGGAGGCACTGAAAACAGGAGGGCAATAAGTATTGCCTTTATTACTCAGTCAGTCTGCCTCAGACATGACAAAGAAGTGGGAAGGGTTTGAAGGGAAAAATCTTAGCGATTTGGTACAAGTGGCTCATTGAGTGTATAACAACAGAGATGACCCTAGCACGACAGAGACAAAGAAGCTAGCTAAAATACTAGGAATTGCCATGAGAGACCCCAGAGACTCAGGAAAAGGAGAGCATGGCCCACTCACGGAGAGACTAACCTGTGGGCACCGCCAAGCCATGGGGAAGGACCAATGTGCCTACTGCAGGAAAGAAGGACACTGGAAAAATCAGTGCCTTGAAAACCCGAGGAGAGGTGCACGACCCTCCACTAGAGTGGATGGGCCTCATCTGCACGTAGAAAGACCCAAGCAAGAGACAATAATGCTTGAAGAAGCTCAATGAAGGGGTCAGGGCTCTGTTTCACTTCGCCGCCAAAAGCCCAGGCTAACTCTCCAAGTAGGAGGCCAGGCAGTAAATTTCTTGGTGGACACAGGGGCCACCTTGTCAGGTTCAGAAAGGAATATGGGCACATTTTCAAGAAGAAAGATGTGAATTACTGTGAGCCTATGATTCCTTCCACAGATAACTCACACCAGAAGGTTTGCATGGAGGGTAGGTGGGTTTCCCAAGACAACAAAATAACAAATATCTATCAGCCCTTTGGCCCAGTTAGCCACCTGGTTATGATATCACTGGCTTCTGGCTCAGCTGCTGAGCCAGTGAAGCAGTTATAGCAGGAGAAGACTAGGTGGCCGGTGGCCATCAACAGAAGGACCAAATCTCCACAGTGGGCTTCCTGTTTCAATATGGAGCCACGTATGTTACCTGCTGGACACCATCTCTATCCTGAGCTCATAATTGCCATCGCAGGTCTAGAATGCGGCGCGCAGGTACACACTATATGAAACAGTCTCTGATTAACCCCTCTCGATAACTTGCTGACATGGGAGTCTGGATAATCCTGTACATTTACTTTGCAGATTAGAAAACTCACTCAAAAACACACGGGAGTTGACCCAGAGACACACAACTGGTTAACAACAAAGTCATATTCACAACCAGCGTCTGGACCAAGAGCACGGTGCCCCACAGAACTGTGCCCATCGAGAAGTCAATATCTCCTGGACTCTCAAAAGATCTGAGCTGATACCCACCCCCCCACATCCTTGCAGCCCCAAAAGATTGTATTTCACAGGATGGCACCGGATCTGCAGCTCGCGGAGAGGGACATATCTGATCAGTGAACACAGGGCAGAACAAGGGGGAGGAGGGGAGAATGGAGCACACCCTGGCCCAATACACCTTGAGGATGATGTTCCCAATCAGAGAAGCCAATCCACAGAGAAGACCACATGGGCAGCCCCACGATGAGAAACGTCCCTCAAAGACCCATAGCCTTAGAGGGGACAACACTGGACACACAGTGTGGGAACTGCGCCCGAACTGATCCTGCCACTTCGATGCATGACACTAAGAGAGTGCAGCGGAAGAGTAAGAAAACGGAGCATCAAAGTCCCCGGGGAATGCCAAAGGTGGACTTTGTGGTCAGGGTTCGGTGCCCCCACAGACTGGACTGGAAAACACTCCTAAAGTTCACCACACAGTCCTTGTACTTTTCTTTCTGGTTAGTGTTGTTTTCTTTTAGTGTCATTGGATTTGGGTTGGGTTTTGTTTTCATTTTTGTTTGTTTTTTTTTTCTTTTTGCTGCTTGGTTTAGCTCAGTCTTGTTTTGTGCATGTTATTACCTTTACAGGTCTGTCTAATTAAGAGAGGCTGGATGAACAATCTGGAGGAGTAAACATGTGACCGGCCCTTTCCATTGGGCATGGGAGTGAGCACGGTGGGGGGAAAGGAAGTGCTGTAAAGAAACCCAGAGACAAGGGTACAACAAGTGATGGAAAACGATAGTGAGGGGGATGTAGGAGGCCTGGTAGGGCGTGATCAAAGGTAATGTAACCAAGAGGAATTACTGAAACCCAAAGGAAGACTGAGCATGTCAGTGGGCACAAGAGGAAAATCAAAGAGTATAGAAGAGTGAGCTGGGAAGCAAGGGCCAGTTATAGACGTCTAAATAAAGGCATGTACATATGTACATATATTTACAAAGGGGCATGGGGAAATAGATCTATGTCCATATGTTTATAGATTTAGTATTAAGGTAGCAGATGGACATAGGGCCTCCGCTCAAGGACTCCCTCATTGCAATAACACTGTTCTATTAAATTGGCATTCTAAGATGCTCACCTTCCCTACACAATCACTGACCACAAAGCGGCTGCATAAGCAAATGTGGTGAAGAAAGCCGATGGTGTCCAGCTACCTAAAGATATAGCGTGTGGGGTCTTAAAGGCCTGAGGGTAAAGAAACAGCCATCTGGCTCTGAAGCAACAGAGCCCACATGGAGAAAGCATACCAGCCTGTGTGATCACAAAGTTTTAAAGGGATAAGGCAACAGGTATCATGAGAACAAAAAAATCTTATCATGGAGAATGAGAGGGGACTGCCGGGTATAGACCCAAAACCTATTTGCAGTGCACTGGACATCCCCTTACAGAAGGATCTCAGAGTGGAGATTAAAGAATACAGGGTATGAGACAGCAAAGATGAAACACAACTTTCCTCTAGTTCTTAATGCTTTCTCTTGCCCCACTATCATGATCCCAGTTCTACCATACTAATCTGGCCAAACTAGAGAAGGTATTCTAGTACCGATAGGAATTTCAAACACGGGGAATCCAGAGTGGATGGGCCCTTTACCAGTGTTATGAGTGGAGATACTGGGAGGGTGGAGGAAGGGCAGGATGGAAAGTGGGAACCGATTACAAGGATCTTCATTGACCTCAAAAGAAAGGTGGGTGAAAATATGACAAAAGAATTAGTACATTTCCAAGGATTGATGAGGGATGGGTGGCGGGCATTGAGGGGGGAAAAATGAGGAGCTGAGGCCAGGGGCTTGGGTGGAGAGTGGATATTTTGTGAATAAGGAGGGCAATTAATGTACAGATGGGCTTCAAACAGATGATGTATTTATGGATGGTGGTTAGTGTTGTAGGAGCCACTAATGAAAAGATCATAAAAGAAACAAAAATAATCTTGGCAGGGGCTCATGCAAGGATGATCTCAGGCTGGATTAGACCAGTCAAAACAGCTACTGGAGTCGCCTCACCCTGTGTCTATTATTGAGTCAGCCATGATGCTTAGGACCCACAGCCCCAGCAGCTGGCCAGAGAGGGAGGTGGATCTCTGAGGCCATTCCACAGGGGGAATGGTCCTCTGTCCTGCAGGGCCCACCCTCCTTTGTAAGCATGCTGCCTGGGGCAAGGCTTTCATGGAGTCCACACCATGGGAGCTCTACTACTCATGGGGGATTGGCAGGAAGTCTCTGCTCATGCGCACACACCACCAACTAGCTGGAGGATCTCCGTGAACAAAGCCTGAGGCAGACAACAAGCCCACTAACTGATGCTGTAAGAGATACAATCAGCATCCAGAAACCTGCAACTGGGAGTAAGAGGCAGCATACCTTGGTCCCAGCCCCTCCCACTCTAATCTACAAAGAATGACATTGCAAAGCAGAGGGTTTTCATAAAGCACTTCCAGGACTGTGGAATGAGCAGCCTCGTTTGTGGACATGGATACTCTGTGATCCAGACGTACTACCTCCTCCCTTACAGTCAGCTGAGACAAAAACCCTTGCAAGCAGAAAGCCATGCATCTGAACAGTATCCACCAGCCACTCATGTGCAGCACAGCTGCCTCCAAAGAGCCTTCCTGAGTGAGAGAGAAATCATGCAGAAGCCTGGTCTGCACTCAAGAGAGTTTTATGAGCGTAGGGAGGCGTGGTGGGCAAGTCTGGCCGACCCCAGTGGCTGAATTGAATTTACATGGCCTAGATTGGTCAATCCAGGTACAGGAACCACCCAGGTGACCTCCCCTTCATGGCCAGAAATCTGGACCTCTGAGCATGCACAGGGTGCCTCTCCTAACTGGGCTCTTATCTTGGCCCTATGGGCATGCATAACGGATGCCCCAGTCCCTAGCATAGCTACCTAACATTTGCCCCCCTGAAGAGATATGGACCCAAATCTTTGGGGGTACTGGGCGACGACATCTCTAGCTGCTTCCTGCTGGCAAAAGGGGCGAGGTGGGGCTTTGGGTCCATACCCTTCCTACACTGCTGGGAGGGGTTGTCCATTGAGGGCAACTTTATCCAGGATGGATAAGGTTGAGGTGGTCCAGGAGATGGTAGTCGTGGACCTGGCACACTTGGTTCAGAAGCTTTAATCACCCGATAACTTCTGAGAAAAACAAACGGTCTAAAAGGTGAACAGTTTGACTACGACAAGGCTAAGCTTGTGAGGTGGCAGTGGCCTTGAAATTAGGTGAGTATCACAGGAAACAAAAATAATCTTAGGATTACCAGACATGTGTGTTTGTTCATTGGAAGTACAGGAAGAGGGATAAAAGCATTCACACTTTCCCCTAGGAGGGCACAGGTTTGGGCACTACTAGGTGCAGTCGGATCACTGATTCATTTATGATGCTAAGGTCTTGGACCCGCTGATAAGACCCATCCTTCTTTTTAACCCTATAACGCTTCAATTTTAATTTTGGGAAAAAATTTTCTTTTTGTTGTGGACTTTCATAGTTATAAATATATATATATATATGTATTAATATATACATTTTTAATGTTATGAAAACATCATGCTTCGCGTTATAGAGTTAAATGGAAATAATGGGCTAGTGCAGGACGAGTCAAAAGTGACCAAAATAGAGTAACTGCCTAAGCCATTTTGAATTTTCTTGGGTTCAATTGGAGTAAAGGCTTGTAAATTACCCGGGGTCCAAATTCCCATGGTGCCTCCTACAACGGGTAGAATGTTCAGGGATGTTTCAGGGCTGGGAGATTAATAACCCCTAAGTCCAGGATACCTTAGGGCAGGGGTCTTTAAACTGTTTACCCAGGGGGCCAGTTCACTATCCCTCAGGCCTTTTGAAGGAAAGACTATAGTTTAAAAAAACAAATATTACGAACAAATTCATGTGCACACTGCACATCTTGATTTGAAGTTCAAAAAAAAAATAAATGGGGCACATACACCCGGCAGAAAGGATCAACGTCCTCGGCTGTCTGCATGTGGCCCACAGGTTGTAGTTTGAGGACCCCTGCTCTCGGCATTCACCAAGAGGATGTGGTTTCAACCCAAAAGCTTGGAGACTCTACAATTTGTTTAAAAGTGATGGGGCAGAAGGAGTCCCTGATTGACCCACGCAAGACTAGTTTTCCCACCCCCTATTACTAAGAGTTCATAGTTATGTTTAAAGGGAACCAGGATATCCCGATCTGATCCCGTTACTTCAAGTGTGGGCTGACATTGCCACTAAGAAGCCTGCAAATATAAAAGACTTACTCCCTCCCGCAAAGAAAGGGCCCTTGTTTCCAAGGTTTCAGGAAACATGGAAGGACCGGAAAAACAAACGGTCCAAGTTCCCAAAACCACATAGGTGGAGGCCATCCCTCCACATCACCCTCCCCCACCCCTCCCCTCCCTCACCCCTCCCCCACACCTCCCCTCCCCTCCCCTCCCCATCACTCTCCCCTAATCGGCTTTATCCCATTTTGCAGGAGAACTCTGGGAGTGGGAGAGCTGGCTTCAAACCCTTTCTTTCAACCCCCGCCCTATAAGGTTTCTAGGGTCCAGAAATAGAAAACTTCTAACAGGCCCTTATTGAGTCACTCCCTCCCCCACCGGCCCCCCAAACTCACCCCCACCCCTAACAAGCAGCCCCCCACACACACTAGTACTGGTATGACTTCCATACTCATCAGCCCACCTGGAATGCTTGCCAACAACTTCTCCAGGTGCTGTTCACAACGGAGGAGGGTAGACCTTCCAGACAGAGGCCCAGTAAGCAGTCAGTGAACCTGATGGTCAGCGAGCGGGCACTCCCCACTTGGGAGAAACTCTTTTGGCCACTACACCAACAATGTGGGATCTCAATTCCTAGCAAGGCCCAGAGGACTTTACCAGGTATCAACCATTGCTCTTACATGACCCTCTGCAGAAGAGCTAGGAAACCTATGAATTTATCTAAGGTCAGTGAGAATTTTCAGGTTCCTATAAGAGAATATCCGCCTGCCTTTCTAGAGTGGCTGAGGGAAGCCTACGGGCTTTATACCCCTAACGGCCCGGAGGCACTGAAAACAGGAGGGCAATAAGTATTGCCTTTATTACTCAGTCAGTCTGCCTCAGACATGACAAAGAAGTGGGAAGGGTTTGAAGGGAAAAATCTTAGCGATTTGGTACAAGTGGCTCATTGAGTGTATAACAACAGAGATGACCCTAGCACGACAGAGACAAAGAAGCTAGCTAAAATACTAGGAATTGCCATGAGAGGCCCCAGAGACTCAGGAAAAGGAGAGCATGGCCCACTCACGGAGAGACTAACCTGTGGGCACCGCCAAGCCATGGGGAAGGACCAATGTGCCTACTGCAGGAAAGAAGGACACTGGAAAAATCAGTGCCTTGAAAACCCGAGGAGAGGTGCACGACCCTCCACTAGAGTGGATGGGCCTCATCTGCACGTAGAAAGACCCAAGCAAGAGACAATAATGCTTGAAGAAGCTCAATGAAGGGGTCAGGGCTCTGTTTCACTTCGCCGCCAAAAGCCCAGGCTAACTCTCCAAGTAGGAGGCCAGGCAGTAAATTTCTTGGTGGACACAGGGGCCACCTTGTCAGGTTCAGAAAGGAATATGGGCACATTTTCAAGAAGAAAGATGTGAATTACTGTGAGCCTATGATTCCTTCCACAGATAACTCACACCAGAAGGTTTGCATGGAGGGTAGGTGGGTTTCCCAAGACAACAAAATAACAAATATCTATCAGCCCTTTGGCCCAGTTAGCCACCTGGTTATGATATCACTGGCTTCTGGCTCAGCTGCTGAGCCAGTGAAGCAGTTATAGCAGGAGAAGACTAGGTGGCCGGTGGCCATCAACAGAAGGACCAAATCTCCACAGTGGGCTTCCTGTTTCAATATGGAGCCACGTATGTTACCTGCTGGACACCATCTCTATCCTGAGCTCATAATTGCCATCGCAGGTCTAGAATGTGGCGCGCAGGTACACACTATATGAAACAGTCTCTGATTAACCCCTCTCGATAACTTGCTGACATGGGAGTCTGGATAATCCTGTACATTTACTTTGCAGATTAGAAAACTCACTCAAAAACACACGGGAGTTGACCCAGAGACACACAACTGGTTAACAACAAAGTCATATTCACAACCAGCGTCTGGACCAAGAGCACGGTGCCCCACAGAACTGTGCCCATCGAGAAGTCAATATCTCCTGGACTCTCAAAAGATCTGAGCTGATACCCACCCCCCCACATCCTTGCAGCCCCAAAAGATTGTATTTCACAGGATGGCACCGGATCTGCAGCTCGCGGAGAGGGACATATCTGATCAGTGAACACAGGGCAGAACAAGGGGGAGGAGGGGAGAATGGAGCACACCCTGGCCCAATACACCTTGAGGATGATGTTCCCAATCAGAGAAGCCAATCCACAGAGAAGACCACATGGGCAGCCCCACGATGAGAAACGTCCCTCAAAGACCCATAGCCTTAGAGGGGACAACACTGGACACACAGTGTGGGAACTGCGCCCGAACTGATCCTGCCACTTCGATGCATGACACTAAGAGAGTGCAGCGGAAGAGTAAGAAAACGGAGCATCAAAGTCCCCGGGGAATGCCAAAGGTGGACTTTGTGGTCAGGGTTCGGTGCCCCCACAGACTGGACTGGAAAACACTCCTAAAGTTCACCACACAGTCCTTGTACTTTTCTTTCTGGTTAGTGTTGTTTTCTTTTAGTGTCATTGGATTTGGGTTGGGTTTTGTTTTCATTTTTGTTTGTTTTTTTTTTCTTTTTGCTGCTTGGTTTAGCTCAGTCTTGTTTTGTGCATGTTATTACCTTTACAGGTCTGTCTAATTAAGAGAGGCTGGATGAACAATCTGGAGGAGTAAACATGTGACCGGCCCTTTCCATTGGGCATGGGAGTGAGCACGGTGGGGGGAAAGGAAGTGCTGTAAAGAAACCCAGAGACAAGGGTACAACAAGTGATGGAAAACGATAGTGAGGGGGATGTAGGAGGCCTGGTAGGGCGTGATCAAAGGTAATGTAACCAAGAGGAATTACTGAAACCCAAAGGAAGACTGAGCATGTCAGTGGGCACAAGAGGAAAATCAAAGAGTATAGAAGAGTGAGCTGGGAAGCAAGGGCCAGTTATAGACGTCTAAATAAAGGCATGTACATATGTACATATATTTACAAAGGGGCATGGGGAAATAGATCTATGTCCATATGTTTATAGATTTAGTATTAAGGTAGCAGATGGACATAGGGCCTCCGCTCAAGGACTCCCTCATTGCAATAACACTGTTCTATTAAATTGGCATTCTAAGATGCTCACCTTCCCTACACAATCACTGACCACAAAGCGGCTGCATAAGCAAATGTGGTGAAGAAAGCCGATGGTGTCCAGCTACCTAAAGATATAGCGTGTGGGGTCTTAAAGGCCTGAGGGTAAAGAAACAGCCATCTGGCTCTGAAGCAACAGAGCCCACATGGAGAAAGCATACCAGCCTGTGTGATCACAAAGTTTTAAAGGGATAAGGCAACAGGTATCATGAGAACAAAAAAATCTTATCATGGAGAATGAGAGGGGACTGCCGGGTATAGACCCAAAACCTATTTGCAGTGCACTGGACATCCCCTTACAGAAGGATCTCAGAGTGGAGATTAAAGAATACAGGGTATGAGACAGCAAAGATGAAACACAACTTTCCTCTAGTTCTTAATGCTTTCTCTTGCCCCACTATCATGATCCCAGTTCTACCATACTAATCTGGCCAAACTAGAGAAGGTATTCTAGTACCGATAGGAATTTCAAACACGGGGAATCCAGAGTGGATGGGCCCTTTACCAGTGTTATGAGTGGAGATACTGGGAGGGTGGAGGAAGGGCAGGATGGAAAGTGGGAACCGATTACAAGGATCTTCATTGACCTCAAAAGAAAGGTGGGTGAAAATATGACAAAAGAATTAGTACATTTCCAAGGATTGATGAGGGATGGGTGGCGGGCATTGAGGGGGGAAAAATGAGGAGCTGAGGCCAGGGGCTTGGGTGGAGAGTGGATATTTTGTGAATAAGGAGGGCAATTAATGTACAGATGGGCTTCAAACAGATGATGTATTTATGGATGGTGGTTAGTGTTGTAGGAGCCACTAATGAAAAGATCATAAAAGAAACAAAAATAATCTTGGCAGGGGCTCATGCAAGGATGATCTCAGGCTGGATTAGACCAGTCAAAACAGCTACTGGAGTCGCCTCACCCTGTGTCTATTATTGAGTCAGCCATGATGCTTAGGACCCACAGCCCCAGCAGCTGGCCAGAGAGGGAGGTGGATCTCTGAGGCCATTCCACAGGGGGAATGGTCCTCTGTCCTGCAGGGCCCACCCTCCTTTGTAAGCATGCTGCCTGGGGCAAGGCTTTCATGGAGTCCACACCATGGGAGCTCTACTACTCATGGGGGATTGGCAGGAAGTCTCTGCTCATGCGCACACACCACCAACTAGCTGGAGGATCTCCGTGAACAAAGCCTGAGGCAGACAACAAGCCCACTAACTGATGCTGTAAGAGATACAATCAGCATCCAGAAACCTGCAACTGGGAGTAAGAGGCAGCATACCTTGGTCCCAGCCCCTCCCACTCTAATCTACAAAGAGTGACATTGCAAAGCAGAGGGTTTTCATAAAGCACTTCCAGGACTGTGGAATGAGCAGCCTCGTTTGTGGACATGGATACTCTGTGATCCAGACGTACTACCTCCTCCCTTACAGTCAGCTGAGACAAAAACCCTTGCAAGCAGAAAGCCATGCATCTGAACAGTATCCACCAGCCACTCATGTGCAGCACAGCTGCCTCCAAAGAGCCTTCCTGAGTGAGAGAGAAATCATGCAGAAGCCTGGTCTGCACTCAAGAGAGTTTTATGAGCGTAGGGAGGCGTGGTGGGCAAGTCTGGCCGACCCCAGTGGCTGAATTGAATTTACATGGCCTAGATTGGTCAATCCAGGTACAGGAACCACCCAGGTGACCTCCCCTTCATGGCCAGAAATCTGGACCTCTGAGCATGCACAGGGTGCCTCTCCTAACTGGGCTCTTATCTTGGCCCTATGGGCATGCATAACGGATGCCCCAGTCCCTAGCATAGCTACCTAACATTTGCCCCCCTGAAGAGATATGGACCCAAATCTTTGGGGGTACTGGGCGACGACATCTCTAGCTGCTTCCTGCTGGCAAAAGGGGCGAGGTGGGGCTTTGGGTCCATACCCTTCCTACACTGCTGGGAGGGGTTGTCCATTGAGGGCAACTTTATCCAGGATGGATAAGGTTGAGGTGGTCCAGGAGATGGTAGTCGTGGACCTGGCACACTTGGTTCAGAAGCTTTAATCACCCGATAACTTCTGAGAAAAACAAACGGTCTAAAAGGTGAACAGTTTGACTACGACAAGGCTAAGCTTGTGAGGTGGCAGTGGCCTTGACATTAGGTGAGTGTCACAGGAAACAAAAATAATCTTAGGATTACCAGACATGTGTGTTTGTTCATTGGAAGTACAGGAAGAGGGATAAAAGCATTCACACTTTCCCCTAGGAGGGCACAGGTTTGGGCACTACTAGGTGCAGTCGGATCACTGATTCATTTATGATGCTAAGGTCTTGGACCCGCTGATAAGACCCATCCTTCTTTTTAACCCTATAACGCTTCAATTTTAATTTTGGGAAAAAATTTTCTTTTTGTTGTGGACTTTCATAGTTATAAATATATATATATATATGTATTAATATATACATTTTTAATGTTATGAAAACATCATGCTTCGCGTTATAGAGTTAAATGGAAATAATGGGCTAGTGCAGGACGAGTCAAAAGTGACCAAAATAGAGTAACTGCCTAAGCCATTTTGAATTTTCTTGGGTTCAATTGGAGTAAAGGCTTGTAAATTACCCGGGGTCCAAATTCCCATGGTGCCTCCTACAACGGGTAGAATGTTCAGGGATGTTTCAGGGCTGGGAGATTAATAACCCCTAAGTCCAGGATACCTTAGGGCAGGGGTCTTTAAACTGTTTACCCAGGGGGCCAGTTCACTATCCCTCAGGCCTTTTGAAGGAAAGACTATAGTTTAAAAAAACAAATATTACGAACAAATTCATGTGCACACTGCACATCTTGATTTGAAGTTCAAAAAAAAAAATAAATGGGGCACATACACCCGGCAGAAAGGATCAACGTCCTCGGCTGTCTGCATGTGGCCCACAGGTTGTAGTTTGAGGACCCCTGCTCTTGGCATTCACCAAGAGGATGTGGTTTCAACCCAAAAGCTTGGAGACTCTACAATTTGTTTAAAAGTGATGGGGCAGAAGGAGTCCCTGATTGACCCACGCAAGACTAGTTTTCCCACCCCCTATTACTAAGAGTTCATAGTTATGTTTAAAGGGAACCAGGATATCCCGATCTGATCCCGTTACTTCAAGTGTGGGCTGACATTGCCACTAAGAAGCCTGCAAATATAAAAGACTTACTCCCTCCCGCAAAGAAAGGGCCCTTGTTTCCAAGGTTTCAGGAAACATGGAAGGACCGGAAAAACAAACGGTCCAAGTTCCCAAAACCACATAGGTGGAGGCCATCCCTCCACATCACCCTCCCCCACCCCTCCCCTCCCTCACCCCTCCCCCACACCTCCCCTCCCCTCCCCTCCCCATCACCCTCCCCTAATCGGCTTTATCCCATTTTGCAGGAGAACTCTGGGAGTGGGAGAGCTGGCTTCAAACCCTTTCTTTCAACCCCCGCCCTATAAGGTTTCTAGGGTCCAGAAATAGAAAACTTCTAACAGGCCCTTATTGAGTCACTCCCTCCCCCACTGGCCCCCCAAACTCACCCCCACCCCTAACAAGCAGCCCCCCACACACACTAGTACTGGTATGACTTCCATACTCATCAGCCCACCTGGAATGCTTGCCAACAACTTCTCCAGGTGCTGTTCACAACGGAGGAGGGTAGCCCTTCCAGACAGAGGCCCAGTAAGCAGTCAGTGAACCTGATGGTCAGCGAGCGGGCACTCCCCACTTGGGAGAAACTCTTTTGGCCACTACACCAACAATGTGGGATCTCAATTCCTAGCAAGGCCCAGAGGACTTTACCAGGTATCAACCATTGCTCTTACATGACCCTCTGCAGAAGAGCTAGGAAACCTATGAATTTATCTAAGGTCAGTGAGAATTTTCAGGTTCCTATAAGAGAATATCCGCCTGCCTTTCTAGAGTGGCTGAGGGAAGCCTACGGGCTTTATACCCCTAACGGCCCGGAGGCACTGAAAACAGGAGGGCAATAAGTATTGCCTTTATTACTCAGTCAGTCTGCCTCAGACATGACAAAGAAGTGGGAAGGGTTTGAAGGGAAAAATCTTAGCGATTTGGTACAAGTGGCTCATTGAGTGTATAACAACAGAGATGACCCTAGCACGACAGAGACAAAGAAGCTAGCTAAAATACTAGGAATTGCCATGAGAGACCCCAGAGACTCAGGAAAAGGAGAGCATGGCCCACTCACGGAGAGACTAACCTGTGGGCACCGCCAAGCCATGGGGAAGGACCAATGTGCCTACTGCAGGAAAGAAGGACACTGGAAAAATCAGTGCCTTGAAAACCCGAGGAGAGGTGCACGACCCTCCACTAGAGTGGATGGGCCTCATCTGCACGTAGAAAGACCCAAGCAAGAGACAATAATGCTTGAAGAAGCTCAATGAAGGGGTCAGGGCTCTGTTTCACTTCGCCGCCAAAAGCCCAGGCTAACTCTCCAAGTAGGAGGCCAGGCAGTAAATTTCTTGGTGGACACAGGGGCCACCTTGTCAGGTTCAGAAAGGAATATGGGCACATTTTCAAGAAGAAAGATGTGAATTACTGTGAGCCTATGATTCCTTCCACAGATAACTCACACCAGAAGGTTTGCATGGAGGGTAGGTGGGTTTCCCAAGACAACAAAATAACAAATATCTATCAGCCCTTTGGCCCAGTTAGCCACCTGGTTATGATATCACTGGCTTCTGGCTCAGCTGCTGAGCCAGTGAAGCAGTTATAGCAGGAGAAGACTAGGTGGCCGGTGGCCATCAACAGAAGGACCAAATCTCCACAGTGGGCTTCCTGTTTCAATATGGAGCCACGTATGTTACCTGCTGGACACCATCTCTATCCTGAGCTCATAATTGCCATCGCAGGTCTAGAATGCGGCGCGCAGGTACACACTATATGAAACAGTCTCTGATTAACCCCTCTCGATAACTTGCTGACATGGGAGTCTGGATAATCCTGTACATTTACTTTGCAGATTAGAAAACTCACTCAAAAACACACGGGAGTTGACCCAGAGACACACAACTGGTTAACAACAAAGTCATATTCACAACCAGCGTCTGGACCAAGAGCACGGTGCCCCACAGAACTGTGCCCATCGAGAAGTCAATATCTCCTGGACTCTCAAAAGATCTGAGCTGATACCCACCCCCCCACATCCTTGCAGCCCCAAAAGATTGTATTTCACAGGATGGCACCGGATCTGCAGCTCGCGGAGAGGGACATATCTGATCAGTGAACACAGGGCAGAACAAGGGGGAGGAGGGGAGAATGGAGCACACCCTGGCCCAATACACCTTGAGGATGATGTTCCCAATCAGAGAAGCCAATCCACAGAGAAGACCACATGGGCAGCCCCACGATGAGAAACGTCCCTCAAAGACCCATAGCCTTAGAGGGGACAACACTGGACACACAGTGTGGGAACTGCGCCCGAACTGATCCTGCCACTTCGATGCATGACACTAAGAGAGTGCAGCGGAAGAGTAAGAAAACGGAGCATCAAAGTCCCCGGGGAATGCCAAAGGTGGACTTTGTGGTCAGGGTTCGGTGCCCCCACAGACTGGACTGGAAAACACTCCTAAAGTTCACCACACAGTCCTTGTACTTTTCTTTCTGGTTAGTGTTGTTTTCTTTTAGTGTCATTGGATTTGGGTTGGGTTTTGTTTTCATTTTTGTTTGTTTTTTTTTTCTTTTTGCTGCTTGGTTTAGCTCAGTCTTGTTTTGTGCATGTTATTACCTTTACAGGTCTGTCTAATTAAGAGAGGCTGGATGAACAATCTGGAGGAGTAAACATGTGACCGGCCCTTTCCATTGGGCATGGGAGTGAGCACGGTGGGGGGAAAGGAAGTGGTGTAAAGAAACCCAGAGACAAGGGTACAACAAGTGATGGAAAACGGTAGTGAGGGGGATGTAGGAGGCCTGGTAGGGCGTGATCAAAGGTAATGTAACCAAGAGGAATTACTGAAACCCAAAGGAAGACTGAGCATGACAGTGGGCACAAGAGGAAAATCAAAGAGTATAGAAGAGTGAGCTGGGAAGCAAGGGCCAGTTATAGACGTCTAAATAAAGGCATGTACATATGTACATATATTTACAAAGGGGCATGGGGAAATAGATCTATGTCCATATGTTTATAGATTTAGTATTAAGGTAGCAGATGGACATAGGGCCTCCGCTCAAGGACTCCCTCATTGCAATAACACTGTTCTATTAAATTGGCATTCTAAGATGCTCACCTTCCCTACACAATCACTGACCACAAAGCGGCTGCATAAGCAAATGTGGTGAAGAAAGCCGATGGTGTCCAGCTACCTAAAGATATAGCGTGTGGGGTCTTAAAGGCCTGAGGGTAAAGAAACAGCCATCTGGCTCTGAAGCAACAGAGCCCACATGCAGAAAGCATACCAGCCTGTGTGATCACAAAGTTTTAAAGGGATAAGGCAACAGGTATCATGAGAACAAAAAAATCTTATCATGGAGAATGAGAGGGGACTGCCGGGTATAGACCCAAAACCTATTTGCAGTGCACTGGACATCCCCTTACAGAAGGATCTCAGAGTGGAGATTAAAGAATACAGGGTATGAGACAGCAAAGATGAAACACAACTTTCCTCTAGTTCTTAATGCTTTCTCTTGCCCCACTATCATGATCCCAGTTCTACCATACTAATCTGGCCAAACTAGAGAAGGTATTCTAGTACCGATAGGAATTTCAAACACGGGGAATCCAGAGTGGATGGGCCCTTTACCAGTGTTATGAGTGGAGATACTGGGAGGGTGGAGGAAGGGCAGGATGGAAAGTGGGAACCGATTACAAGGATCTTCATTGACCTCAAAAGAAAGGTGGGTGAAAATATGACAGAAGAATTAGTACATTTCCAAGGATTGATGAGGGATGGGTGGCGGGCATTGAGGGGGGAAAAATGAGGAGCTGAGGCCAGGGGCTTGGGTGGAGAGTGGATATTTTGTGAATAAGGAGGGCAATTAATGTACAGATGGGCTTCAAACAGATGATGTATTTATGGATGGTGGTTAGTGTTGTAGGAGCCACTAATGAAAAGATCATAAAAGAAACAAAAATAATCTTGGCAGGGGCTCATGCAAGGATGATCTCAGGCTGGATTAGACCAGTCAAAACAGCTACTGGAGTCGCCTCACCCTGTGTCTATTATTGAGTCAGCCATGATGCTTAGGACCCACAGCCCCAGCAGCTGGCCAGAGAGGGAGGTGGATCTCTGAGGCCATTCCACAGGGGGAATGGTCCTCTGTCCTGCAGGGCCCACCCTCCTTTGTAAGCATGCTGCCTGGGGCAAGGCTTTCATGGAGTCCACACCATGGGAGCTCTACTACTCATGGGGGATTGGCAGGAAGTCTCTGCTCATGCGCACACACCACCAACTAGCTGGAGGATCTCCGTGAACAAAGCCTGAGGCAGACAACAAGCCCACTAACTGATGCTGTAAGAGATACAATCAGCATCCAGAAACCTGCAACTGGGAGTAAGAGGCAGCATACCTTGGTCCCAGCCCCTCCCACTCTAATCTACAAAGAGTGACATTGCAAAGCAGAGGGTTTTCATAAAGCACTTCCAGGACTGTGGAATGAGCAGCCTCGTTTGTGGACATGGATACTCTGTGATCCAGACGTACTACCTCCTCCCTTACAGTCAGCTGAGACAAAAACCCTTGCAAGCAGAAAGCCATGCATCTGAACAGTATCCACCAGCCACTCATGTGCAGCACAGCTGCCTCCAAAGAGCCTTCCTGAGTGAGAGAGAAATCATGCAGAAGCCTGGTCTGCACTCAAGAGAGTTTTATGAGCGTAGGGAGGCGTGGTGGGCAAGTCTGGCCGACCCCAGTGGCTGAATTGAATTTACATGGCCTAGATTGGTCAATCCAGGTACAGGAACCACCCAGGTGACCTCCCCTTCATGGCCAGAAATCTGGACCTCTGAGCATGCACAGGGTGCCTCTCCTAACTGGGCTCTTATCTTGGCCCTATGGGCATGCATAACGGATGCCCCAGTCCCTAGCATAGCTACCTAACATTTGCCCCCCTGAAGAGATATGGACCCAAATCTTTGGGGGTACTGGGCGACGACATCTCTAGCTGCTTCCTGCTGGCAAAAGGGGCGAGGTGGGGCTTTGGGTCCATACCCTTCCTACACTGCTGGGAGGGGTTGTCCATTGAGGGCAACTTTATCCAGGATGGATAAGGTTGAGGTGGTCCAGGAGATGGTAGTCGTGGACCTGGCACACTTGGTTCAGAAGCTTTAATCACCCGATAACTTCTGAGAAAAACAAACGGTCTAAAAGGTGAACAGTTTGACTACGACAAGGCTAAGCTTGTGAGGTGGCAGTGGCCTTGAAATTAGGTGAGTGTCACAGGAAACAAAAATAATCTTAGGATTACCAGACATGTGTGTTTGTTCATTGGAAGTACAGGAAGAGGGATAAAAGCATTCACACTTTCCCCTAGGAGGGCACAGGTTTGGGCACTACTAGGTGCAGTCGGATCACTGATTCATTTATGATGCTAAGGTCTTGGACCCGCTGATAAGACCCATCCTTCTTTTTAACCCTATAACGCTTCAATTTTAATTTTGGGAAAAAATTTTCTTTTTGTTGTGGACTTTCATAGTTATAAATATATATATATATATGTATTAATATATACATTTTTAATGTTATGAAAACATCATGCTTCGCGTTATAGAGTTAAATGGAAATAATGGGCTAGTGCAGGACGAGTCAAAAGTGACCAAAATAGAGTAACTGCCTAAGCCATTTTGAATTTTCTTGGGTTCAATTGGAGTAAAGGCTTGTAAATTACCCGGGGTCCAAATTCCCATGGTGCCTCCTACAACGGGTAGAATGTTCAGGGATGTTTCAGGGCTGGGAGATTAATAACCCCTAAGTCCAGGATACCTTAGGGCAGGGGTCTTTAAACTGTTTACCCAGGGGGCCAGTTCACTATCCCTCAGGCCTTTTGAAGGAAAGACTATAGTTTAAAAAAACAAATATTACGAACAAATTCATGTGCACACTGCACATCTTGATTTGAAGTTCAAAAAAAAAAATAAATGGGGCACATACACCCGGCAGAAAGGATCAACGTCCTCGGCTGTCTGCATGTGGCCCACAGGTTGTAGTTTGAGGACCCCTGCTCTCGGCATTCACCAAGAGGATGTGGTTTCAACCCAAAAGCTTGGAGACTCTACAATTTGTTTAAAAGTGATGGGGCAGAAGGAGTCCCTGATTGACCCACGCAAGACTAGTTTTCCCACCCCCTATTACTAAGAGTTCATAGTTATGTTTAAAGGGAACCAGGATATCCCGATCTGATCCCGTTACTTCAAGTGTGGGCTGACATTGCCACTAAGAAGCCTGCAAATATAAAAGACTTACTCCCTCCCGCAAAGAAAGGGCCCTTGTTTCCAAGGTTTCAGGAAACATGGAAGGACCGGAAAAACAAACGGTCCAAGTTCCCAAAACCACATAGGTGGAGGCCATCCCTCCACATCACCCTCCCCCACCCCTCCCCTCCCTCACCCCTCCCCCACACCTCCCCTCCCCTCCCCTCCCCATCACTCTCCCCTAATCGGCTTTATCCCATTTTGCAGGAGAACTCTGGGAGTGGGAGAGCTGGCTTCAAACCCTTTCTTTCAACCCCCGCCCTATAAGGTTTCTAGGGTCCAGAAATAGAAAACTTCTAACAGGCCCTTATTGAGTCACTCCCTCCCCCACCGGCCCCCCAAACTCACCCCCACCCCTTACAAGCAGCCCCCCCCACACACTAGTACTGGTATGACTTCCATACTCATCAGCCCACCTGGAATGCTTGCCAACAACTTCTCCAGGTGCTGTTCACAACGGAGGAGGGTAGCCCTTCCAGACAGAGGCCCAGTAAGCGTCAGTGAACCTGATGGTCAGCGAGCGGGCACTCCCCACTTGGGAGAAACTCTTTTGGCCACTACACCAACAATGTGGGATCTCAATTCCTAGCAAGGCCCAGAGGACTTTACCAGGTATCAACCATTGCTCTTACATGACCCTCTGCAGAAGAGCTAGGAAACCTATGAATTTATCTAAGGTCAGTGAGAATTTTCAGGTTCCTATAAGAGAATATCCGCCTGCCTTTCTAGAGTGGCTGAGGGAAGCCTACGGGCTTTATACCCCTAACGGCCCGGAGGCACTGAAAACAGGAGGGCAATAAGTATTGCCTTTATTACTCAGTCAGTCTGCCTCAGACATGACAAAGAAGTGGGAAGGGTTTGAAGGGAAAAATCTTAGCGATTTGGTACAAGTGGCTCATTGAGTGTATAACAACAGAGATGACCCTAGCACGACAGAGACAAAGAAGCTAGCTAAAATACTAGGAATTGCCATGAGAGACCCCAGAGACTCAGGAAAAGGAGAGCATGGCCCACTCACGGAGAGACTAACCTGTGGGCACCGCCAAGCCATGGGGAAGGACCAATGTGCCTACTGCAGGAAAGAAGGACACTGGAAAAATCAGTGCCTTGAAAACCCGAGGAGAGGTGCACGACCCTCCACTAGAGTGGATGGGCCTCATCTGCACGTAGAAAGACCCAAGCAAGAGACAATAATGCTTGAAGAAGCTCAATGAAGGGGTCAGGGCTCTGTTTCACTTCGCCGCCAAAAGCCCAGGCTAACTCTCCAAGTAGGAGGCCAGGCAGTAAATTTCTTGGTGGACACAGGGGCCACCTTGTCAGGTTCAGAAAGGAATATGGGCACATTTTCAAGAAGAAAGATGTGAATTACTGTGAGCCTATGATTCCTTCCACAGATAACTCACACCAGAAGGTTTGCATGGAGGGTAGGTGGGTTTCCCAAGACAACAAAATAACAAATATCTATCAGCCCTTTGGCCCAGTTAGCCACCTGGTTATGATATCACTGGCTTCTGGCTCAGCTGCTGAGCCAGTGAAGCAGTTATAGCAGGAGAAGACTAGGTGGCCGGTGGCCATCAACAGAAGGACCAAATCTCCACAGTGGGCTTCCTGTTTCAATATGGAGCCACGTATGTTACCTGCTGGACACCATCTCTATCCTGAGCTCATAATTGCCATCGCAGGTCTAGAATGCGGCGCGCAGGTACACACTATATGAAACAGTCTCTGATTAACCCCTCTCGATAACTTGCTGACATGGGAGTCTGGATAATCCTGTACATTTACTTTGCAGATTAGAAAACTCACTCAAAAACACACGGGAGTTGACCCAGAGACACACAACTGGTTAACAACAAAGTCATATTCACAACCAGCGTCTGGACCAAGAGCACGGTGCCCCACAGAACTGTGCCCATCGAGAAGTCAATATCTCCTGGACTCTCAAAAGATCTGAGCTGATACCCACCCCCCCCACATCCTTGCAGCCCCAAAAGATTGTATTTCACAGGATGGCACCGGATCTGCAGCTCGCGGAGAGGGACATATCTGATCAGTGAACACAGGGCAGAACAAGGGGGAGGAGGGGAGAATGGAGCACACCCTGGCCCAATACACCTTGAGGATGATGTTCCCAATCAGAGAAGCCAATCCACAGAGAAGACCACATGGGCAGCCCCACGATGAGAAACGTCCCTCAAAGACCCATAGCCTTAGAGGGGACAACACTGGACACACAGTGTGGGAACTGCGCCCGAACTGATCCTGCCACTTCGATGCATGACACTAAGAGAGTGCAGCGGAAGAGTAAGAAAACGGAGCATCAAAGTCCCCGGGGAATGCCAAAGGTGGACTTTGTGGTCAGGGTTCGGTGCCCCCACAGACTGGACTGGAAAACACTCCTAAAGTTCACCACACAGTCCTTGTACTTTTCTTTCTGGTTAGTGTTGTTTTCTTTTAGTGTCATTGGATTTGGGTTGGGTTTTGTTTTCATTTTTGTTTGTTTTTTTTTCTTTTTGCTGCTTGGTTTAGCTCAGTCTTGTTTTGTGCATGTTATTACCTTTACAGGTCTGTCTAATTAAGAGAGGCTGGATGAACAATCTGGAGGAGTAAACATGTGACCGGCCCTTTCCATTGGGCATGGGAGTGAGCACGGTGGGGGGAAAGGAAGTGCTGTAAAGAAACCCAGAGACAAGGGTACAACAAGTGATGGAAAACGATAGTGAGGGGGATGTAGGAGGCCTGGTAGGGCGTGATCAAAGGTAATGTAACCAAGAGGAATTACTGAAACCCAAAGGAAGACTGAGCATGTCAGTGGGCACAAGAGGAAAATCAAAGAGTATAGAAGAGTGAGCTGGGAAGCAAGGGCCAGTTATAGACGTCTAAATAAAGGCATGTACATATGTACATATATTTACAAAGGGGCATGGGGAAATAGATCTATGTCCATATGTTTATAGATTTAGTATTAAGGTAGCAGATGGACATAGGGCCTCCGCTCAAGGACTCCCTCATTGCAATAACACTGTTCTATTAAATTGGCATTCTAAGATGCTCACCTTCCCTACACAATCACTGACCACAAAGCGGCTGCATAAGCAAATGTGGTGAAGAAAGCCGATGGTGTCCAGCTACCTAAAGATATAGCGTGTGGGGTCTTAAAGGCCTGAGGGTAAAGAAACAGCCATCTGGCTCTGAAGCAACAGAGCCCACATGGAGAAAGCATACCAGCCTGTGTGATCACAAAGTTTTAAAGGGATAAGGCAACAGGTATCATGAGAACAAAAAAATCTTATCATGGAGAATGAGAGGGGACTGCCGGGTATAGACCCAAAACCTATTTGCAGTGCACTGGACATCCCCTTACAGAAGGATCTCAGAGTGGAGATTAAAGAATACAGGGTATGAGACAGCAAAGATGAAACACAACTTTCCTCTAGTTCTTAATGCTTTCTCTTGCCCCACTATCATGATCCCAGTTCTACCATACTAATCTGGCCAAACTAGAGAAGGTATTCTAGTACCGATAGGAATTTCAAACACGGGGAATCCAGAGTGGATGGGCCCTTTACCAGTGTTATGAGTGGAGATACTGGGAGGGTGGAGGAAGGGCAGGATGGAAAGTGGGAACCGATTACAAGGATCTTCATTGACCTCAAAAGAAAGGTGGGTGAAAATATGACAAAAGAATTAGTACATTTCCAAGGATTGATGAGGGATGGGTGGCGGGCATTGAGGGGGGAAAAATGAGGAGCTGAGGCCAGGGGCTTGGGTGGAGAGTGGATATTTTGTGAATAAGGAGGGCAATTAATGTACAGATGGGCTTCAAACAGATGATGTATTTATGGATGGTGGTTAGTGTTGTAGGAGCCACTAATGAAAAGATCATAAAAGAAACAAAAATAATCTTGGCAGGGGCTCATGCAAGGATGATCTCAGGCTGGATTAGACCAGTCAAAACAGCTACTGGAGTCGCCTCACCCTGTGTCTATTATTGAGTCAGCCATGATGCTTAGGACCCACAGCCCCAGCAGCTGGCCAGAGAGGGAGGTGGATCTCTGAGGCCATTCCACAGGGGGAATGGTCCTCTGTCCTGCAGGGCCCACCCTCCTTTGTAAGCATGCTGCCTGGGGCAAGGCTTTCATGGAGTCCACACCATGGGAGCTCTACTACTCATGGGGGATTGGCAGGAAGTCTCTGCTCATGCGCACACACCACCAACTAGCTGGAGGATCTCCGTGAACAAAGCCTGAGGCAGACAACAAGCCCACTAACTGATGCTGTAAGAGATACAATCAGCATCCAGAAACCTGCAACTGGGAGTAAGAGGCAGCATACCTTGGTCCCAGCCCCTCCCACTCTAATCTACAAAGAGTGACATTGCAAAGCAGAGGGTTTTCATAAAGCACTTCCAGGACTGTGGAATGAGCAGCCTCGTTTGTGGACATGGATACTCTGTGATCCAGACGTACTACCTCCTCCCTTACAGTCAGCTGAGACAAAAACCCTTGCAAGCAGAAAGCCATGCATCTGAACAGTATCCACCAGCCACTCATGTGCAGCACAGCTGCCTCCAAAGAGCCTTCCTGAGTGAGAGAGAAATCATGCAGAAGCCTGGTCTGCACTCAAGAGAGTTTTATGAGCGTAGGGAGGCGTGGTGGGCAAGTCTGGCCGACCCCAGTGGCTGAATTGAATTTACATGGCCTAGATTGGTCAATCCAGGTACAGGAACCACCCAGGTGACCTCCCCTTCATGGCCAGAAATCTGGACCTCTGAGCATGCACAGGGTGCCTCTCCTAACTGGGCTCTTATCTTGGCCCTATGGGCATGCATAACGGATGCCCCAGTCCCTAGCATAGCTACCTAACATTTGCCCCCCTGAAGAGATATGGACCCAAATCTTTGGGGGTACTGGGCGACGACATCTCTAGCTGCTTCCTGCTGGCAAAAGGGGCGAGGTGGGGCTTTGGGTCCATACCCTTCCTACACTGCTGGGAGGGGTTGTCCATTGAGGGCAACTTTATCCAGGATGGATAAGGTTGAGGTGGTCCAGGAGATGGTAGTCGTGGACCTGGCACACTTGGTTCAGAAGCTTTAATCACCCGATAACTTCTGAGAAAAACAAACGGTCTAAAAGGTGAACAGTTTGACTACGACAAGGCTAAGCTTGTGAGGTGGCAGTGGCCTTGAAATTAGGTGAGTGTCACAGGAAACAAAAATAATCTTAGGATTACCAGACATGTGTGTTTGTTCATTGGAAGTACAGGAAGAGGGATAAAAGCATTCACACTTTCCCCTAGGAGGGCACAGGTTTGGGCACTACTAGGTGCAGTCGGATCACTGATTCATTTATGATGCTAAGGTCTTGGACCCGCTGATAAGACCCATCCTTCTTTTTAACCCTATAACGCTTCAATTTTAATTTTTGGAAAAATTTTCTTTTTGTTGTGGTCTTTCATAGTTATAAATATATATATATGTATTAATATATACATTTTTTAATGTTATGAAAACATCATGCTTCGCGTTATAGAGTTAAATGGAAATAGAGGGCTAGTGCAGGACGAGTCAAATGTGACCAAAATAGAGTACCTGCCTAAGCCATTTTGAATTTTCTTGGGTTCAATTGGAGTAAAGACTTGTAAATTACCCGGGGTCCAAATTCCCATGGTGCCTCCTACAACGGGTAGAATGTTCAGGGATGTTTCAGGGCTGGGAGATTAATAACCCCTAAGTCCAGGATACCTTAGGACAGGGGTCCTTAAACTCTTTACCCAGGGGGCCAGTTCACTATCCCTCAGGCCTTTTGAAGGAAAGACTATAGTTTCAAAAATCAAATATTACGAACAAATTCATGTGCACACTGCACATCTTGATTTGAAGTTCAAAAAAAAAATAAATGGGGCACATACACCCGACAGAAAGGATCAGCGTCCTCGGCTGTCTGCATGTGGCCCACAGGTTGTAGTTTGAGGACCCCTGCTCTCGGCATTCACCAAGAGGATGTGGTTTCAACCCAAAAGCTTGGAGACTCTACAATTTGTTTAAAAGTGATGGGGCAGAAGGAGTCCCTGATTGACCCACGCAAGACTAGTTTTCCCATCCCCTATTACTAAGAGTTCATAGTTATGGTTAAAGGGAACCAGGATATCCCGATCTGATCCCGTTACTTCAAGTGTGGGCTGACATTGCCACTAAGAAGCCTGCAAATATAAAAGACTTACTCCCTCCCGCAAAGAAAGGGCCCTTGTTTCCAAGGTTTCAGGAAACATGGAAGGACCGGAAAAACAAATGGTCCAAGTTCCCAAAACCACATAGGTGGAGGCCATCCCTCCCCATCACCCTCCCCCACCCCTCCCCTCCATCACCCCTCCCCTCCCCCATCTCTCCCCCACCCCTCCCCTCCCCTCCCCTCCCCATCACTCTCCCCTAATCGGCTTTATCCCATTTTGCAGGAGAACTCTGGGAGTGGGAGAGCTGGCTTCAAACCCTTTCTTTCAACCCCCGCCCTATAAGGTTTCTAGGGTCCAGAAATAGAAAACTTCTAACAGGCCCTTATTGAGTCACTCCCTCCCCCACCGGCCCCCCAATCTCACCCCCACCCTTAACAAGCAGCCCCCCCACACACTAGTACTGGTATGACTTCCATACTCATCAGCCCACCTGGAATGCTTGCCAACAACTTCTCCAGGTGCTGTTCACAACGGAGGAGGGCAGCCCTTCCAGACAGAGGCCCAGTAAGCAGTCAGTGAACCTGATGGTCAGCGAGCGGGCACTCCCCACTTGAGAGAAACTCTTTTGGCCACTACACCAACAATGTGGGATCTCAATTCCTAGCAAGGCCCAGAGGGCTTTACCAGGTATCACCCATTGCTCTTACATGACCCTCTGCGGAAGAGCTAGGAAACCTATAAATTTATCTAAGGTCAGTGAGAATTTTCAGGCTAAGAGAATGTCCGCCTGCCTTTCTAGAGTGGTTGATGGAAACCTACAGGCTTTATACCCCTAACAGCCCGGAGGCCCCGAGAACAGGAGGGCAATAAATATTGCCTTTATGACTCAGTCAGTCTGCCTCAGACCTGAAAAAGAAGTGGGAAGGGTTCAAGGGAAAAATCTTAGTGATTTGATACAAGTGGTTCATTGAGTATATAACAACCGAGATGACCCTAGCACGACAGAGACAAGGAAACTAGCTAAAATACTAGGAATTGCCATGAGAGACCCCAGAGACTCAGGAAAAGGAGAGCATGGCCCACTCACGGAGAGACTAACCTGTGGGCACTGCCAAGCCATGGGGAAGGATCAATGTGCCTACTGCAGGAAAGAAGGACACTGGAAAAATCAGTGCCTTGAAAACCCCAGGAGAGGTCCACGACCCTCCACAAGAGTGGACGGGCCTCATCTGCAACGAGAAAGAACCAAGCAAGAGACAATAAGGCTTGAAGAGCTGCATGAAGGGGTCAGGGCTCTGTTTCACTTCGCCGACCATAACCCAGGCTAACACTCCATATAGGCCAGGCAGTAAATTTCTTGGTGGACACAGGGGTCACCTTCTCAGGTTCAGAAAGGAATACGGGCACATTTACAAAAAGAAAGATGTGTATTACTGTGAGCCTATGATTCCTTCCACAGATAACTCACACCAGAATGTTTGCATGGAGGTTAGGTGGGCTTCCCAAGACAACAAGATAACAAATATCTATCTGCCCTTTCTCCCAGTTAGCCACCTGGTTATGATGGCACTGGCTCCTGGCTCAGCTGCTGAGTCAGTGAAGCAGTTATAGCAGGAGAAGACTAGGTGGCCGGTGGCCATCAACGGAAGGACCAAATCTCCACAGTGGGCTTCCTGTTTCAATATGGAGCCACGTCTGTCACCTACTGGACACCATCTCTATTCTGAGCTCATAATTGCCACCCCAGGTCTCAAATGCAGCGCGCAGATACACACTATATGAAACAGTCTCTGATTAACCCCTCTCAATAACTTGCTGACATGGGCTTCTGGATAATCCAGTACATTTACTTTCCAGATGAGAAAACTCCCTCAAAAACACACAGGAGTTGACCCAGAGACAAAAACTGGTTAACAACAAAGTCATATTCACAACCAGCGTCTGGACCAAGAGCACGGTGCCCCACAGAACTGTGCCCATCGAGAAGTCAATATCTCCTGGACTCTCAAAAGATCTGAGCTGATGCCCCCCCTCCCACCTCCTTGCAGCCCCCAAAGATTGTATTTCACAGGATGGCACCGGAGCTGCAGCTCGCGGAGAGGGACATATCTGATCAGAGAACACAGAGCAGAACAAGGGGGAGGAGGGGAGAATGGAGCACATCCTGGCCCACTATACCTTGAGGATGATGTTCCCAATCAGAGAAGCCAGTCCACAGAAAAGACCACATGGGCAGCCCCACGATGAGAAACGTCCCTCAAAGTCCCATTGCCCTAGAGGGGACAACACTGGAGACACAGTGTGGGAACTGCGCCCGAACTGATCTTGCTACATCGAGGCATGACACTAAGGGAGTGCAGCGGAAGAGAAAGAAAACGGAGCATCAAAGTCCCCGGGGAATACCAAAGGTGGACTTTGTGGTCAGGGCTCGGTGCCCCAACAGACTGGACTGGAAAACACTCCTAAAGTTCACCACACAGTCCTTGTACTAACTATGAGCTTTTCTTTCTTGGTTAGTTTTGTTTTCTTTTAGTGTCATTGGATTTTTGTTGTCTTGGTTTTTTTGGGTTGCTTGTCTTGGTTTTGTGCATGTTATTACCTTTTCTGGTCTGTCTAAATTAGATAGGCTGGATGTCCAATCTGGAGGACAAAACCCAGGACCAACACTTCTGGGGTGTGGGGCATGGGAAAGAGGGAGGTGGGCGTAAAGGAAGCGGTGTTAAGAAACCCAGAAACAAGAGAACAGGAAGTCATGCATATCCGTGGTGAGGTAGATGTAGGAGGCCTGGTAGGGTGGGATCAAGGGTAATGGAACCAAGAAGAATTACTGAAACCCAAAGGAAGACTGAGCATGGCAGTGGGCACAAGAGGAAAATGAAACGGAAATAGAAGAGCAAGCGAGGAAGCAAGGGCCTGTTATAGAGGTCTTTTAAAAAGTATGTCCATATGTAAATATATTCATATATGAGCATGGGGAAATAGACCTACGTCCATATATTTATAGGTTTCGTATTAAGGTAGCAGATGGACTCTGGGCCTCCACTCAAATACTCCCTCATTGCAAGAATACTTTGTTCTATTAAACTGGCATTCTATGGTGCTCACCTTCCCCACAGGTACACTGAAGACAAAGCTGATGGTGCCCAGCTGTCAAAAGATATAGCGTCTGAGGTCTTAAAAGCTTGAATGTAAACAAGCGGCCACCTAGCTCAGAAGCAACAAAGCCCACATGGAATAATCACACCAGCCTATGAGATCACGAGGTTTCGAAGGGATCAGGTGTCAGGCATCATCAGAACAAAAACATCTTATTGGGAATGAGAAGAGTGCTTGGTAGAGACCCAAAGCCCATTTCCAGACCACTGGACAATACCTTACAGAAGGGTCTCAGAGAGGAGATGAGCCAAGACTAGGTACGAGATAGCAATGATGAAACACAACTTTCCTCCAGTTGCTAAATGCTTTCTCTCCCCCCATTATCATGACCCCAATTCTACCTTACAAATCTGGCTAGACCAGATAATGTACACTGGTACAGATAGCAACTGGAAACACAGGGAATCCAGGGTGGATGAGTCCTTTAGGACCAGTATTATGAGTGAAGACACTGAGAGGGTAAGCGGGAGGGCAGTTTGGAAACGGGGAACTGATTACAAGGATGTACATTTTACTTCAACAGAAAAGTGGGTGAAGGGGGATATCAGACAGTGCAAGATATGACAAAAATTAGTAAATTACCAAGGATTGATGAGCGAGGGGTAGCGCACATGGGGGGTGGGGATGGGAATGAGGAGCTGAGGCCATGGGCTTGGGTGGAGAGTGGATATTTTGAGAATGAGGGAAATGAATGTACAAATGTGCTTTACACAACTGATGTATGCATAGAATGTGTTTAGTGTTGTATGAGCCCCTAATAAAACGTTAAAAAAAAAAAAAGATCTGGGCAGAGGACTCATTCAAGGATCATCTCAGGCTGGATTAGACCCTTCTAAGTAGAAAGTCCTGCATCTGAACAGTATCCACCAGCCATTCATGTCCAGTTCTGCTGCCTCCAAAGAGCCTTCCTGGGTTTGTCAGATCTCTCTGGGGACAGACAGACCTTGGTCCTCTGCTCTGCGTGAGAAAGAATGCATGTAGAAGCCTGATTGTCATCCAAGTGGGTTTTATGAGCATTAGGGAGGCATGGTGGGCAACCCTGGTCAACCCCAGCAGCTGAATTTAATTTACTTGGCATTGGTGGGTCAATCAAGTTGCAGCACTCACCCAGGTGTACCTCCTCTTCCTGGCCGGAAACCTGAACCTCTGAGCACGCACAGTGTGCCACTCCTTCTTGGGCTGCTACCTTGGCCCTCTGGGCATGCATAATGGACACCCCAGTCCCTAGGATAGCTACCTAACATTTGCCCCCTGAAGAGGTATGGACCCAAATCTTTGGGGTACTGGGCGACGACATCTCTAAGTACTTCCTGCTGCAAAAGGGGCAAATGGGGCTCAGAAGGGATTGTCCACTCAGGTCCCAGGATGGATAAAGTTGAGGTTGTTCAGGAAATCGTGGTCCTACAGCTGGCACACTTGGTTTGGAGGCCTTGGTAACCTGAGAACTTCTGGAAAAACAAACAAAAAGACAAAAGGTTGAAGAGTTTAAGTGAGACAAGTCTAAGATTCGGAGGAGGTAGTTCCCTTCAAGTTAGGTGAGTGTCACAAGAAATAAGTATACTTAGGATTATCAGGCATGTGTTTGTTCACTCTAAGTACAGGAACGGGGATTAAAGCATTCACAATTTCCCTAGGAGGGCACAGGGTTTGGGCACTACTAGGTGCAGTGGGATCACTGCTTCATTTATGATCCTAAGGTCTTACACCTGCTGATAAGACCCATCCTTTTTAACCGTATAATGGCTCAATTTTCAATTTTGGGAAAATGTTTTTGTTTTTATTCTTTATTTTCAAAGTTATCTATCTATTTATCTGTCTGTTTATCTATCTATCTATTAATATATACATTTCTTTATATGTTATGGAAATATGCTCAGCGTTATAGAGTTAAATGGTAATATTGGGGTACTACAGGGGGAGTCAACAGTAATCAAAAGTAGAGTAACTGCCTAAGTCATTTTTAATTTTCTTGGCTTCAATTTGAATAAAAGGCTGGTAAATTACCCAGGGACCAAATTTCCCTGGTGCCTCTACTATGTGTAGAATGATCAGGGGTGTGTCAGGGCTGCGAGAATAGTAACCCCTAAGTCCAGGATCCCTTAGGGCAGGGGTCCTCAAACTGTTTACCTAGGGGACCAGTTCTGTCCCTCAGATCATTGGAGGGTCAGACTATAGTTTTTAAAAAACCTATGAACAAGTTCCTATGCACACTGCACGAGCCGGCTGCTAAGCAGGACAGGCAGAGGCAGCAAAAACACCCTGAGGGTGGAATAAATGTCGTCAGGCCACATGTGCCCCACGGGCCACAGTTTGAGGACGCCTGCCTTAGGGGTTCCTGTGTGCACTGGGGATGAAGGTCTCTACTGCTCCTCAAAAGGAGAAATGCTCTAAATTCTGGCATCTCCGCCCATTTCCCATCACTCTACAGAACTGTTCCAGGTGAATCAGGGTTGGAAGGAAAAGTGTGCCATTCTCTGGCCACCATTCTCCTTTCTCAAATAAAGTTGCATAGTGTATCAGCTTTTGTTTGTCTAGCCTCTGTGTCAACTCTATCCCAATTGGACAGGATTCATGCAAGGGGGCAATTCCTGAGTATGAAGCTGCTAAGTCCCATCTGGAAAGCACAAAACAAGGCTATTTAGAGCTTGCTGCCTCAAGGTCAATAACCCCGCTTCAGAGCAGACCCCTGGTGTGCTATTAAACTGATGCCTCTGACAGGTGCCCCCACCATAGACAAAGGGTCAAAGAGCAGTCACTGTGGGCGACTTTAGGTCCAACCATTTTCTAGACAATAAGCTAGGAGGACCACTGCTTGGGATGGCCCCACAGCCTTCCAAGATGCCTGCTGGCAGGAGCAGACTCTCAAATCTCTGAAGGGAAGGGGCATCTGGCAGCTCAGGGAACCTTTAGGAAAATTGGAATTTCTGGCTGGAACATCATGGCAGCTGAGCTATATTAAGAGCTGTCCCCAAAAGTGCGTGAAGAAACACCACTGAAAGCCGAAAAGTAAGGGTTACCCAGGCTAGGCTTCCGAACGCCTTTGTCTTAAGACTGAGCAACGGAAAACCAGCCAGTAACAAGGAACAAACCTACACTGGTAGAACACTAACCCTAGAACACCTGAAGTTTTCAATGCAGGAAATAATATTTTTTTTTGTTTTTATTCTTTACTTTCATTGTTATCAATATATATAACAACCAAAGTATATTTTAAAAGTACAAATTTTCAAAAATATAACCAAATTGTCATATTTATAATATATAATTTTGGTGCCAGATACATTTTAATTAAATGTTACAAAAAAGTCCTGCTCAGTGTTATAGGGCTCAAGCAGCTTGTTTTAAAAACCAGGAGAAAGGCAAAGGGAACGGAGGGTAAAAGGGAAACATTTGGCTGCCGGGACAAGGCAGGGCTATCTCCCAGGCCTAAATCAACCAGCTCCCGAGGCAGTGCCCTTCCACGTGTTTGGACTGGTGGGCACCATTTTGGCCAGGGTCATAGGCCCTGTTTCCCCATGGCGGCTATGTAGGTTCTCTGGGAAAACCATAAAGAGCCTTGATAATGGTGAAGCCATTCTGAACTGACAGAAGCCACCATGAAAGGTAAATAAAGTAGCTATGAACTGTCAATGAACTAGCTGATATTGGGGTGGTAGGCCGTGCAGACGTAGCCCAAGGGAATGTCCCAAAGGAAATGGATGTTCAGAAGGCTTTTGAGAACAAGAGCAGTTTTTGTTCAACTAAGAATGGCTAACCGCAACACCCCACTTCTCTACTCTGCCTGCTTGCACACCTGCACATTGCACAAGTATAAAAACCTTTGGAAAATTCAACTGGGGGCTGCTCAGTCTCCTCTCAAGAGGGCTGACAGACCCTGTGCAGAAAATAAAACTTTTTCTGTTGAACTTGCCGGTGGTCGGAGATGCTTTCTTTCTGGGAATGGACAGTAGCTACAACATTTCGAGGTGCACCGAGATCCGAGTGCCACTGTCGGAGCCTGCTTAGAAAGGGGAACCAGGACATCCTGATCTGATCCCTTAAATTCATGTGTGGATTGACATTGCCACTAAGAAGCCAACATATATAAAAGACTTACTTCCTCCCCCAACATAAAGAGTTCTTGTTTCCAAGATTTCAGTAAACATGGCAGGACCGGAAAAACAACCTGTCCAAGTTCCTAAAACCACCAAGGTGGAGGCTGTCCCTGTCCCTCCCCCCTCCCTTCCCCCTTTCCCTACCTGTCTGATTTATCCCATTTTGCAAGAGGACTCTGGGAGCAGGAGAGCTGGCTTCCGACCCTTGGTGCCGCTGCCACCCTATCAGGTTCCCAAGGGGCCGGAGAGAGGAATACTCACAGCCTCTTTTTGAGCCCCCCCACCCCACAACAAATACACTAGGGCAGGCATGTCTTAACAACCCCCAGAGAAAGATCACTCAGCAGCAGCCATTCTCCCCTTAAGGCAAGCAGCCCCCAAACCTGGGAAGACTCCCGAATCCCTTTTTCAGTATATGTTCCCTTTTGTTCCAGGGGTTTGTATAATTGGAACCAACAAAACCCCTTTTTTCTGACAAACCATAAGGTCTGATTTCTTTGCTAGATATGGTTTTCCATACTCATCAGCCCACCTGAGGTGATTTCCTGCAACTTCTCCAGGTGCTGTTCATATCAGAGGAATGGGACCCCTTCCAGAGAGGCCCAGAAGGCAGTCAATGGACCTAATGGTCAGCCAGCGGGCACTCCCCACTTGAGAGAAATTTTTTTCCCCACTGCACAACCAATGTGGGATCCAAACTCCTAGCAAGGCCCAGAGGGCTTAAGCAGATATCACCAGTTGCTCTTGCAGGGCCTCCGCTTAACCACTAGGAAGCCTATAAATTTATCTAAGGTCAGTGAGAATTCTCAGGCTCCTACAAGAGAATGTCCGCCTGCCTTTTTAGAGTGGCTGATGGACGCCTACGGGCTTTATACCCCTATTGACCTGAAAGCCCCCTGAGAACAGGAGGGAAGTAAGTATTGCCTGTATTATTCAGTCAGTCTGCCTCAGACATGAAAAAGAAGTGGGAAGGGTTTGAAGGGAAAAATCCTAGTGATTTGGTAGAAGTGGCTCATTGAGTGTATAACAACAGAGACAAAGAAACTAGCTAAAATACTAGTAATTGCCATGAGAGACCCCAGAGGCTCAGGAAAAGGAGAGCATGGCCCACTCACGGAGAGACTAACCTGTGGGCACCACCAAGCCCCGAAGAAGGATCAATGTGCCTACTGCAGGAAAGAAGGACATTGGAAACATCAGTCCCTTGAAAACGCCAGGAGAGGTGCACGACCCTCCACTAGAGAGGACGGGCCTCATTCACACCTAGAAAGACCCAAGCAGGAGACAATAATGCTTGAAGAAGCTGAATGAAGGTGTCAGGGCTGTTTCACTTGGCCTCCAGGATCCCACGCTAACACTCCAAAAAGGGGGCCAGCCAGTAAATTTCTTGGTGGACACAGGGGCCACCTTCTTGGTTTTGGAAAAGACTACAGGTGCATTGTCAAAAGGAAAGATTTTAATTACAGGTGCCACATGGCAGACCCAAGCATACCCATGGACAACGGCCAGAATAACAGATTTAGCACAAGAGACAGTTCCACACTCCTTCCTGGTAATGCCTCAGGGCCCCTTTCCCCTAATTGGTCGGGATTTATTACGATAAATGGTGGCCATGATTACTTTCTCATCTGCTGCAACCACCTTAACCCTTGAACTTGAAAAGGCAAAGGTTTTGCTCACCGCTCCACTGCCAGAGGGATATGTGTTTTATCAAAGAGCAGAAGAAACCTCCTCAAAGGAACTTCTTGATAAATGGCTAAAAGATATTCCTTTTGTTTGGGCAGAGAACAACCTGCCAGACCTTGCTGAACATCAGGTGCCTGCGGTCGTACAACTTCTGAGCTCAGCCACACTGGTGAGTGTCAAGCAAAACCCTACTCCCTGGAAAGCACAGGTGGGTATTGCTGTTCACATATGCAGACTAAAGAGGACAGGCATTTTGGTGCCCTGCAAGTCCACATGGAACGCTCCCCTGCTGCCCATGCCGAAACCGGGAACTGAGGACTTCCAAATGGTGCAGGATCTCGGAGAGGTAAATGCGAGGGTAGAAACTGTCCACTCCACGGTACCAAACTCCGAGACCCTCCTGAGTACTATCCCATCAAACTGAATTTGTTATACTGTTTTGGACTTAAAGTATGCTTTGTTCTCCATACCCTTGTCCTCTGTACGTCAACCCAATGAAGACTTACAGGAATACAAGGAGGAACACCCCCAAACCCCCTTGCTCCAGTATGAAGATAACCTCCTCCTGGCCTCCGAAACCCTGGAGGAATGCCCAAGTGCTACCGAGGACCTGTTAATAGTCCTTGGCCAATTGGGGTCCAGGTAATCTGCAAGAGAGGCTCAACTGTGTGTCAATAAAACTGTATACCTAGGCTACCAACTGGAGGAGGGAAAACAGACCTTGTCCCCCAGCCGCACTGAGGTGATCCTCAAAATCCCAGTCCCTGAGACTAAGAGGCAGGTGTGAGAGTTTCTAGGATTTGTGGGGTACTGTCCATTGTGGAATTTGGGATTTGAGGGATTAGCCAAACTCCTATATGCAAGTACTGGGGAAAGGAAAAAACTTCAATGGACTGAAGTAGAACAGCAAGCCTTTGAATCCTTAAAAACGTCGTTCATATGGGCACCCTCTCTTCCCCTTCCAGACATAGAAAATCCCTTCCAATTGTCTATGAGGCCAGGGGCACAGCAAAAGGAATGCTAACTCAGAACTTGCAGCCATGAAAGAGACCTGTGGCCGATCTTTCAATCACACTAGACTCTGTAACTGCAGGATGGCCGAGCTGCATGCGAGCTGAGGCTGCCACGGCCATCCTAGTTATAGAAGCTAGGAAGCTTACACTGGGGCAGGATATTGCTGGGGTAGGGGGACCTATGGTTGAGCCCCTCCTAACAAGTCCCCTGGACCGGTGGATCTCGAATGCCAGGATTATACCACAAATCCCCAAGGTAATGGCCATGACCATGCCATCCCAAGTGTTACTGCCACAACCTACATACTCGGAAAATGATCTAAAGGTAAGCCAAGAGCTGGGCTGCCAAAGAAACTCGGAGCATCCAGGTGGCTGCTCCATCCTGATGGAAGAAGATTCATGCCAGAAGCTCTGGGAGAGATCTGATTCAAGGACTACATGAAGGTATGCACTCAGGATCCTCTAAATGGTCTCAGTTGCTCCTCAGGTACTTTTACATACCCAGGCTTGGACACTGGGTGGCAGATGACACCACTGTTGCTTGCACTGTGCTCGCTCGGGGAAACATCCCTAGAAAAGAAAAGGAGCAACCCCAACCACAAGCTCGAGGTAGTACTCCTGGAGAATTCTGGGAGGTGGACTTTATGGATATCAAACTTAGAAAGTATGGCTACGGGTATTTGCTGGTGCTAGTGGACACCTATTTTGGATGGGTGGGAGCCTTCCCAACAAAGAAGGACACTTCTGCCACTGGGTGTAAATTATTAGTAACTAAAATTGTCCCTAGATTTGGCTTCCCACCACCTTGGGGTCCAACAATGGCCCAGTATTCATTGCTCAAATTACTAAAGTATTAGCAATGCTTCTAAATATTAACTGGAAGCTCTACTGGGCTTATAGGCCCCAAAGTTCAAGGCAAGTAGAAAGAATAAACAGAACCCTAAAGGAATTGTTAGTTAAGTTGCATTTAGAAACTGGCGAGAACTGGATTGATCCTTTCTTTACCTTTTGCCCTACTTCGAGTCCGATGCACTCCCTATGTGAAAAGCACGACCCCGTTTGAATTTAAGTTTGGCAGACCTTCCCCAATTCTCCCAAGACTGAAGGAAGTAGAAGTAATGGAAGTCACTACTTGTTCCTTCATGAAGTGCCTGCAGGCTGTCCAGCAGGTGAGACAAATCATCTGCTCCGACACCTTCATTTTGGGCCCAACCAAGGGAAAGGTGAAGAGGCAGCCCACAACTTGCAACCTGGAGACTGAACGTGGGTAAAGAAGCACTGACCCGAGACCTTAGAACCTAGGGGGACTGGCCCATACTAGGTGATACTTATAACACCAACTGCTATTAAAGTAGTGGGGAAGGGGCCGTGGATTCATCAGTCACAAGTCAAAAAAAGCCCTCCCTGAGCATATCCTGAAAAGATGAACACTCAGAAAGACAGAAAAACCCTCAAAATTAAGGCTTTACAGAACTTAATTGTTTTTGTCTGAGCATTGCTGACAGCACCCGCCATTTCGCCCAACCACAAACACATCTGTGGACTGCTACTCGAACCTCCAACAGTGAATATGTAACTTCTTACACTGGGTCTGACCCCCGTTTCCGCTTTGATTTGTTTGATTTGCTAGGAAAGAGCTGGCATTCCGGATCCTTTAAAGGTAAAGGGCACAATGGGGCCCATAACCGGAATCCCGTCCTATGGGTGCGGAATACCCTCTATAGAAAGAAGGCTCCAAACACACCATTTCTATAGATGCCCGGCTCATGGGCTCCCTAACTGCCAAGGGGAGGGACATTGCCATTGTGCAGCTTAGGGTTGTGAAACTATCATCTTCAGGGTGGAAACTTGTTAAAGACGACCCTATTGTTTTTACAAGAATGGGACTCAAGTCGGAGGGGTTTGATCCCACCACGTGTATGGTTTCCAAATGTAACCCAATAAGAACTGGATTCAAGCGTTATTGGGTTCACTGGGAACACATGGGGAATTCAGTATTATGTAAATGATAGAGATCCCGGGACAACCTTTACTATGCAGCAAAGTAAAATATGGCAACTTCCTGTCCATAAATAGGCCCAAACCTGGTGATAAATCCTGAAGAGCCACAGCTGGGTGTCATTAAGATTCCTTTGCCGCACCCTCCAGACTCTTCAGTAACTTTCCCGTTCACTGCCAGCCCAACTCAAAGGGCCCTTCCCATTCAGGAGCCACCTCAAGGTTCTGTGTTTGATACTCTGGATGCTGTATTCCAATTTATGAACTCAAATCCTAACCTCGCAACTGATTGTTGGCTTTGTCTGAACCCTGCTCCCCCTTACTCGGTAGGCACAGCTACAAATAGCACTATTGGTGCAGAGCGTAATCCAATTAGAAATGTTAGTAAGAAGGATTACACGAAGCAGCAGTCTGTAGGTGAGGTTAGAGTGGACTCAACTCTAGCTCACTTTAAAAGATTACCAAGGGCGAAGACTGTTTTTATTCATCTAATTATCCCTTTAATATATCAAAATATCAAGATTTTTGCCTTCAAGCTGTTCCTATTGAACCAAATGGTGATCCTTATTTGTTATCTGCCCCAACGGGTACTTGCTTTACTTGTTCCACAGGACTAGCACCCTGTCTCCTTTCCCCAGTATTAGCAGCAGACCCGGGTATTTGTGTCCTAGTGCATGTTATTCCTCAAGTGTACCTGTGTTCTGGTGAAGGAGGTAGGGATAACTTTGGAATTTCTGGATGAGCTAAAAGAGCCCCAATGTCAGTCCCACTGTTAACGGGGCTTGGGATTATGGGATTAGCTGCAGTCGGGTCAGTTGCTTTAATACAAGGAAACTTAAACTATCAGACTCTTAGTCAGCAAATTGCTTTAGATTTACAGGGATAAAAATACCATGTTTCCCATTTAGAAAGATCCTTAGACTCCCTTGTAGAAGTGTGTTGCCAAACTGCCGAGGGCTTGACTTGCTCCTTTTGAAACAAGGAGTGTTGTGCATGGCATTAGGAGAAACTTGTTTTATGCAAACCATTCAGGAATCATTAAAGATAGTTTAGCCCTGGTTAGGAAAAGATTAGAGGAAAGAGTCAAGAAAAGAAATGAAGAAACCAATTGGTTTGAAAAGCTACTTAATTGGGCAACCTGGCGAACCACCCTAGTAACGCCCCTAGCCGGATCCCTAATCCTCCTCCTGCTAAACCTCACGTTTGGACCAATAATAACCAATAAGCTAGTGGCAGTCCTCAAACAGAAAGTACAAACCATAAAACTCTTAGTGCTGAGCCCACCATACACTGGGCTGGCTACCGCAGATTCAATGATTTGAACTCGGCTAAGAAGAGGAGGGAATGTAGCAGCTCTGGGCAAAGCTTAAACAGCCTTGACAAGAGAAGTCATTTTGAGCTGATAGAAGCCATTATGAACAGTAAATAAACTAGCTATGAACTGTCAACGAACTAGCTGATATTGGGGAGGTAGGCTGTGCAGACGTAGCCCAAGGGAACGTACGGAAGGAAAGACCAGAGCAGGTAATGTTCAACTAAGAATGGCTAACTGCAACACCCTGCTTCTCTACCTGCTTGCATACCTGCACATTGCAAAAGTATAAAAACCTTTGGAAAATTAGACTGGGGGCCACTCAGTCTCCTCTCAAGAGAGCTGACAGTCTCTGCGCAGAAAATAAAACTTGTTCTGTTGAACTTGCCCGCGGTCTGGGTGGCTTTCTTTCTGGGAAGAGACAGTAGCTACAACAGACACAGGTGGCGCCATTCTGCCTGGGAGTGGAGTCATGTGGCTGGGAAAATGGAAGCCGCAGATTGTGGCCTAGCCGAAAGCCAGCCTGGAGCCAACCACCCAGCCAGAGACCGGCCCAAACCAACAGGGTAGATGTGGGCGCTCCCAGCCATCCTGATTGGCGGAGCCGCAGCACACCACTGTGTCCCAGTCTTGGTGCAACAGACTCCATTTTGAGGCCTGCACCTCCATCTTAGCTCTCAAGACTGACCCCTAACCGACCTCCCCTCCCCTGCTCTACCCCAAATTCCTGGAACCAGCTCGTCCCAAAGCCAGAATGTTTTCTGAATATATGGTCACTCCACCCCTCCCTCACATATAGATAAGATTAACGACCCCTCTGAAGCACCTATGTGCGCAGATCCTCCCCAGCCATGATCAAAATACTCTACGGACAACCTTTTCTTTTCTCGCCTCTTCCTGCAACTGATTGCCCTCTGCTAGCTTCGTACCTTCCATACTTGTCCTTGCTCCGCAACCTTCTTAGACAACACGAAAACTCCCCCATCCCTGAACCATCTCCGACCTCTGCTGATCACCAAAAACCAGTGCATCCTGGAAATGCTGTGTTAATTAAATCCCTAGCACCCAGACCCTTAGCACCCCGGTGGGAAGGCCCTTACACCGTAGTGCTCACTACTCCCTTGGCAGTCAAGGGTCTTGGAATAGATTCCTGGGTACATTTGTCCCGAGTCAAGGCAGCAGTGAACTCTGACCATGGCTCCCAGTGGTCTGACTCAGTCTAGTGGTCCTATGTCTCTCCGCCTCACTCGCCTCACCAAGCCAGCCAGCTAAACCTAACATAATTTCCCCTTTTGCTAGCGATTTTACTTGACTGAAAACTATACCAATTACGCCCGCACTAAGCATTATGATTATTTGCTGGCCACCGCTGACTGCCCACCCACAGGGTGCAGAACACCCATATACTTAAATTTCACTGACTTTAAGCGGCATCAAGGAAAAGCTGATCCCATTATTTGCTACCTGTATGACCAGAAGGCAACTACCCAATGTGCAAAAAGGTGAATACAGAAAAATGTAGGGTGTCCTTGGTCTTCCTGCCAGATACTTTACCTTTCCCTTTGTCCCCAGGGATGATTCTACTACCATAAATCTAAATACACTCTCACAATCCCAGACCCCTGGGATAGCCGCTGGACACCTCTGGTTCCAGGAGCGTGGTACGCCACTCGCCGAGAGAAATTTCCAGACGCCAAACTCTATGTATGGAGGTCGCTACTCCAGGTCCAATCCACCATCCACTGTAATATTCAGATCCAAGACCTTCAACTCACTAAGCAAATTTCTAAACCTTCTGAGTCTCCCTTCTCCCAGCTTACCCTGCTACAGCAGGGACTGGCCATCGCCACTTTGCTGGACTAGCCAACCTCTCCACCTGCTGCATGTGTGCAGCCCTAGAACGCCCTCCTCTGGTAGCAGTACCAGGTCCTGCCCTGTCATTTTCATCCAACGTAAAGACCACAAAACCCATAACCATCCCCAATATTCCTCTGTACATCCAACCAGAAAACACTCAAGTGCCCTTTTGCTACTCCAATCCATCGACACAGACATGTAATGTCACCCAAATCCCCTCCAAACCACTAACAGCGCCAGAAAAAAATTTTCTTTTGGTGCAACTATACACTAAGCATTTAAACATCAGTTCTACCTTACCCTTTTGTGCCTGCCCATCACTCTGGTTCCGCAGCTCACTACATACACTCCGGCTGAGGTCCAGGACAAATACATCCAGGTATACAGTCGCCAAACTAAAAGAGCAGTTTTTCTTCCGATAGCAGTGAGAATCTCCTTAGCCTCAGCAGCAGGTGCAGTAGGACTCAGCGGCGGGACCCTTAGAACCTCTATCACCACAGCAGACAAGTTATCCACACGCTTCCAGCTGGCAGTTGATGCCTCTGCCAAATCTCTAGCCTCCCTGCAGAAACAAACAACCTCTGTTGCCCAAGTTGCCTTGCAGAGCCGCTGCACTTTAGACCTCATCACTGCTGAAAAAGGAGGAACCTGCTAATTCCTCCAGGAGGAATGCCGTTATTACATCAATAAGCTGGGAATTGTGGAAACTAGAGTCCAGACCCTCAACAAGCTAAACCGTGAGCTGCAAAACAACAGATTCAGAACAGACGGATCCTCTTCCTGGTGGAACTCTTCTCTGTACTCCTTCCTAGCCCCCATACTAGAACCCATAATTTTAGTAGTAATTTTGCTCTTAATTGCTCCTTGTCTCATTCAGCTCCTGCAAAGTTGACTCCGCGAAATCACCCGTATAGCAGTCCACCAGCAACAACAACCTCTCCACCCTGTGCCAGGCCGCAACTCCCAGTACTCTGCCTGGAAAAGCCCCTCCCCTTGCTCTTCGCCCACTACCCACAGGAAGCAGTTACAGAAATGGACTAATGTTGTCCCTTTTCCCTATAGGGTCAGTCTAAAACGTCCTGTCTTGGCACAACAGACTCCATTTTAGTTCTCAAGACTGACCCCTAACTGACCTCCCCTCCTCTGCTCAACCCCAAATTCCTGGAACCAGCTCCTCCCAAAGCCGGAAGGTTTTCTGAAGATATGGTCACTCCACGCGTCCCTGACATATGTAGGTAAGATTAACGACCTTCTCCCTTTGGAAGCACCTGTGTGCGCAGATCCACCCCCCCCCCCAAGCTATGATTCTCCCCAGCTGTGCCTGCCAGCAGTGGGCATAAAAACGCCGCCAGGATTTTTTCCCTGGCGTGGCTTCAATAGCTCAATACCCTGAGTTGCTGAACCCGCCACAAGTTCGCAATAAAGCCTGCTTCTAAAACTTAATTAATTGGGTCTTTGATTCTGTTTTCGAGTCCAAATAAACTTTTACACTGAGCCTCGAGAAGGCTTTGGGAGTCAAAATCCTCCCAGCCTCCAGGCAGCAGCGTCCCAGCCCCCTCCCAAATGCAGCCCGGGAAGGCAGGCACAGAGAGGCACATCAAGTCCCGCACACCAGCAAGAAACGGCGCAAAGACCAACACCAGCAAGAAACGGCGCAAAGACAGACACCAGCAAGAAACGGCGCAAAGACCGACACCAGCAAGAAATGGCACAAAGTCCGACACCAGCAAGAAACGGCGCAAAGACCGACACCAGCAAGAAACGGCGCAAAGACCGACACCAGCAAGAAACGGCGCAAAGACCGACACCAGCAAGAAATGGCGCAAAGACCGACACCAGCAGGAAACGGCGCAAAGACTGACACCAGCAAGAAATGGCGCAAAGACCGACACAAAAGGCTGGGGCTGCGGCAATACGCTACAAGCGTCCCCAGGGGCCTCCACCGTATTGGGTGGGGCGCCACTTGGATTGGCTCACCTAGGCCAGGTGAACTCAACCCAACAATTCTCCCAAGGGTGGTGAGGTGAAAGGAGCCCAGAGGGGCCCACAACCCTTGAGATCAGCATGGGAAGGCCCACTCCTGGGCCCGGCTTACCTCATAGCTTCCAGTCACACAGCACCACTTCTGTTCGAACATCACCGCTTCTGTTGGACCTCACCTGGGGCAGGTGTGCCTCGGTCCTCGGCTCCACGCCAGAAACAGCTCACGCCGAGGCCTGGTTTGGGATCCTCTTGAGTTTTATGAGCGGTTAGGGAGGCGTGGTCGATGACGTAGTTCGACCTCATTGGCTGTATTGTTGAATTGAATTCACCTGGCCTAGGTGAGCCAATGTAGGTACAGCGCCCACCCAGGCGTAGCTCCCCCTGCTGGCTGGAAACCTGAACTTCTGAGCATGCAGTGAGCCTCTACTTCATGAGCCGGTAGCTCAGACCTCTGAGCTTGTGTAATGGGCCTGCCAGTCCCTATGCTAGCTCCCTAACAGGTTTTCCAGCCAAAGGTCTGCCTTCTGGGGCTGTTCTACAGAAAGCACTTGGTTCCTGACCCCTACGCATTCAGGGTGGTGGATGCCCTTGCTTCCATGCTTGCTTCTATGTAATTCTGGAATGGTCCTTGTTTCACACGGTCGGCGAGGTCAGGAATTCTGGGCTGGTTGGCTACCAGGCACAAAATAAATAGCCAACGGATTGAAATCTCAACCCCTATATTGGTTTATTATGGACCACACAGACTTGTCTTCTGGAACTTCCCTCCTCAATTTCTGAACCCTTGAACTCCTTGCCACCTCTACGTGGAAAACAAGGATTCCAAACTCTGATCACCACATCTGCCTGCCCCCCCCAGTCCCTCTGTGGTCCCCCTTGTCTTCCAGAGGTGCATTGTCAACCAGCAAAGTCGGGCCTCTCCATTTCTCAGAAGCTGCAGATTGTTACGTGACATCACCCTGTGTTTAAATGTTAGTGATTATGCTATCTAAAAAACAAATCTGAGCCAACTGGGGACAAACAAAACTCATTTCAAACACCAGCTCTGTCTCCCATAAGGTCCCGTGTACAACTGCTACAACACAACAGTGGGTCCTGCTGGGTCTCTACTATCATCTGGGAGGAAGGCTATTTATTACCGGGAATCCTACCTTGGTCCCTTGGTGTTAATTGCAGACTCACTGGGTGACGGATTGTATCTGACACGCACCATGTTTCCCGCAGCAAACACAACACTTTGTCAAACTCCGTTTGGTATTGCTCCATCCCTCCATCATTCTCCCTAATGACAAAAATAATTAACACATTCATATAAAAGCACAGGATGAGGAGAGCTTTAATTTATTCATCTAGTTCAGGGTCCTCCCTGTTATCAATATATGACAAGTTAATGTCATATATTAATTAAAAAGCAACAGTGAAGCAATTTAGGAAACTGAGGGATTGTCATGGGTCCTGGTTGTGACAGCATGTTTTGGGCATCATGGAAGATTACAGATTTGCCTTCTGTGGTATCTCATATCCATCATCCAAAAACTACCTGCTCTTAAGGGTAGAGAGAGTGAGCTTGTCTTTGAAAAAGGTGCCTGGGTCTCTTTTCCGGTTGCCGCAGCGCTAGGAACCATGAGTACCAAAGTCTCTCGCGACACCCTCTACGAGGCGGTGCGGGAAGTCCTGCACAGGAAGCAGCGCAAGCGCCGGAAGTTTTTGGAGACGGTGGAGCTGCAGATCAGCCTGAAGAACTACGACCCTCAGAAGGACAAATGCTTCTCTGGCACCGTCAGGCTTAAGTCCACCCCGTGCCCCAAGTTCTCAGTGTGTGTCCTTGGGGACCAGCAGCACTGTGACAAGCGAAGGCCGTGGAGATCCCTCACATGGACATCGAGGCGCTCAAGAAGCTCAACAAGAATAAGAAGTTGGTCAGAAAGCTGGTCAAGAAGTATGATGCCTTTTTGGCCTCAGAGACCCTGATCAAGCAGATTCCTCGAATTCTGGGCCCGGGCCTGAACAAGGCCGGGAAATTCCCTTCCCTGCTGACCCACAATGAGAACATGGTGGCCAAGGTCGACGAGGTGAAGTCCACCGTCAAGTTCCAGATGAAGAAGGTGCTGTGTCTGGCAGTGGCAGTTGGCCATGTGAAGATGACAGATGATGAACTCGTGTACAACATCCACTTGGCTGTCAACTTTTTGGTTTCGCTGCTGAAGAAGAATTGGCAGAATATCCGTGCTTTGTACATTAAGAGCACCGTGGGGAAACCCCAGCGCCTGTACTAAGCTACGGTTCAATAAACTTTATTGTTCCTGTTTAAAAAAAAAAAAAGAAAGAAAAAAGTGCCTGGGTTTGGTAGCTGCTCACAGGATAGCAGGTGTAACGTATTATGAGAATTTAACAAGGCTCTGAGAAGACGGTTATTGGAAGTTCTGGCTGGAGGGCAAGGCCATGACTCCTGAAAGATTCTGGATCCAAAAGTCAAGTCAGAACTGGATGCCACAGACTTTCTCAATCCAGCCCTCTTTGCCCCTCCCCTAAGGCCAATACATTTCTTTTTTTTTCTTTCATTATTTATTTATTTATTTTAATCGTTTTATTGGGGCTCATAAGGCTCTTATCACAATCTGTACATACATCAATTGAGCAAAGCACCCTTATACATTCGTTGCACTCATCACTCTCATAATTCACCTTCCACTTGGGTTCCTGGAATCAGCTCGGTTTCCCTTTTTTTTCCCCCATCCCCCTCCCTCCCCGATCCCACCCCTGGTCCCTTGATAATTTATAAATAATTATTACATCTTATCTTACACTCCCCGGCGTCTCCCCTCACCCGCCTCCCCCTTGCCAATCTCCCAGAGAGGAGGTTACACATAGATCTCTGAGATCGGTTCTCCCTTTCTACATGCCCTTCCCTCCTGGTGTCGCCACTCCCACAGCTGGTGTTGAGGGGTTCGTCTGTCCTAGATTCCCTGTGCCTCCAGATCCCCACTGCACCGCTGTACATCCTCTGGTATAACCAGGTCCACAAGGCAAGGTAGGATTGGGGTCATGATGATTGGGAGGGGAGGAAGCGTTCAGGAACTAGAGGAAGGTTTTGAGTTTCATTGTTGCTACACTGAACCCTGAGTGGCCCATCTCCTCCTCACTACCCCTCTGGAAGGGGTGTCCAGCTGTCTACAGGTGGGCGTTGGGTCCCCATCATGCACTCCCCCTCTTTCACGGTGATGTGATTCTCACCACCACCCCACCTTTGATGTTGGAGACCTGGTCTCCTCTGTCCTTCATGATCACCTATGTTGGTGTGCTGCTTCCGTGTGGGCTCGGTTGCTTCTGGGCTAGATGGCCGCTTGTTTGCATTCAAGCCTTTAAGTCCCCAGACGCTATATCTCTCAGTAGCCGGGCACCATCCGCCTTCTTCACCACACTTGCTTATGCACACTTTCGTCTTCAGCCATTATGTGAGAGAGGTGATCACACAATGATTGATTTTGTTCCTTTGTATCTGCTACATGGTCCATTCAACACCTTGTATTCGCTTAGGCCGTGTGCTTCTTCTCTGTGGGCTTTGTTGCTTCTGAGCTAGATGGCCGCTTATTTGCCTTCAAGCCTTTAAGACCCCAGACGCTATATCTTTTTTTGATAAGCCGGGCACCATCAGCTTTCTTCACCACATTTGCTTACACACACGGCTGTCTTCAGTGATCATGTTGGGAAGATGGGTATCCTGCAATGGCTGCTTAGCAGGGTGAGGTGCTATTGTATTGGGGGATTATGCATGAGGAGACCCAATGTCCATCTGCTACCCTACTACTGAACCTATAAATATATGCATATAAATCTATTGCCCCCATAATCATAAATATGTTTACATATGTACATGTCTGTATTTAGGCTTCTCTGTATGCACTTTGCCTCCTACTCCTTTCCTCTATTTCCTTTCGCTTTCCTCCCGACCCATTACCATGTTTAGCCTTCATTCTGGATTCAGTAGTTCCTCTCAGTTACCTTGCTCTTGGTCACTCCCTTCCAGTCCTCCCCTCCCCTCCCTCCTCTGGTTTTGAACCATTCGCTGTTCCCTTGTCCCTGTGTTGGGCGACACCTCCTCCCTTCCCCTACCTCCCACGCTCTCATGTCCCTCCAGGACCGTTGGTCCTGTTGTTTTCTTCTCTCATTATTTGTCCAGCCTATCTTGTCTAGGTGGACCTGCTGACATAGTAATACGTGCATACAAATGGATATGACTTTGACTGCGCCCAAGTGGCCCATAAGAACATGGCTTTGACAGAAGCAACATCGACACGCTGATAAGCAGAAAAGCCACTAGCATACAAAATTTACTGGGTAAAAAAACAAAACAAATTTAAAAAGACTAAACAAAAAGATAGCAAATATTAAAAGAAAAAATTGCTAGTAGTTCAAGGTCCTTTCATTGGCCTTTAGGAGTGTTTTCTAGGTGTAGCTTGTGAGGCGCCACGTCCTGGCCCAGAAGACCATCCTTTCTACTCCCTCGGGCTCCCTTTGCTCTGCTTCCTCCGCTGCTCCACTGCATGTCCCCAGTGTTTGCCTCAGTGTGGCGGGGTCAGCTCAGTTGCCCATCCCCCATTGTGTCTCAGGTGCTGTCCCGTGTAGGGCCATGTGTTGGTGCAGGATGTCATATCTCGTAGTGTGGTCAGCTGAATGGTCCTCTCTGTATGATGGGCTCTTCTAGCTGGTCTATCGACTTTGGGCTTGGTGGACCCAGGTGTACTCCACTATGTCCTTTCTCCTTCTTTTGTTTCAGCTTCCTTCTGGATGTGGTGTGGTGGGTCAGTTCCTTTCCCACTCCAGACAATCTATTTTTGTTTTCTGTGGTATTCCCTTCGAGTGTGGGGGTCGGCCTAATTCTGGTTTGGGCCGGCTTGTCGTCCAGCCTCTTTGTGTAGACCTCTGTACTTTGCGTTGTCCTCCTTGTTTGGTGTGTCGTGTTGGGGTCCGTATGCATGTTCCAAATCTGTGGGGACATAACCGATACTCTCCCCCGGGTGGGTTAGTACCCTGCCCCCCCCCATACCATCCATTCGGATTCTCCCCCTCCCGGTTCTCCCTCTCCCTACCCCACTACCCCTTCTTTATGCTGGGCTCTTATGTACCTCCCTAGGTGTGGCCTGTCCTCCCTCCAACTATCTATGCTTCCTCCCGTTTATTGTGGGATGGATGTTTATTCTTCTATTTCTGTCATGCTGATTGTACTTATCTCAGGGGACTCATGTTGTACCTGTCCCTTTGGGTCTGGCTTACCTCGCTTAACATAATTCCTTCCAGCTCTTCCCATGAAATAACGTGTTTCATGTGCTCATCGGTGCTTTTCAGTGCTGCATAATACTCCATTGTGTGTATGTGCCAAAGTTTGCTAATCCACTCGTCTGTCGATGGAAACTTAGGCTGTTTCAAAGTCTTTGCCATTGTGAATTGTGCCGCAATAAACATTGGAGCGCATATGACTGGTCGTGTTTTATTTGCTGCTTCAACCGGGTATATGCCCAGTAGAGGGATGGCTGGGTCATGAGGTAGATCAATTTCCATTTTCTTTAGGTATCGCCAGATTGCTTTCCACAGTGGCTGTACAAATGTACACGACCACCAGCAGTGGAGGAGGGTTCCTACTTCACCACAGCCCCTCCAACACTTGTTGCTCTCTGATTTACTGATCTGGGCTAGCCTCAGGGGTGTTAGGTGGTATCTCATGGTTGTTTTGATTTGCATTTCTCTTATGGCAAGGGACTTCGAGCACTTTCTCATATGTTTATTGGCCATATTGATCTCCTCTCTAGTGAAAGTTCTTCTCATTTCTTTTGCCCACTTCCTTAGGGGGTTAACTGTTTTCCTCTTTTTGCAGGTCACGATGGTGTTGTAGATTTTAGTAATGAGCCCTTTGTCTGATGTGTCATTACTAAAAATCTTCTCCCAGTCTGTGGGTTGCCTTGTCACCCTCTTGGCAAAGTCTTTCGAGGTGCACATGCATTTTATTCTTATTAGATCCCATTTGTCGATTTCCAATTCACCTGTGTGTGTCCCCTTCCCTGTTGCAGTGAGCCTATGTGCTCCCTGGGCCAGTACGCTGAGATTAGTCCCGATTCCCTCCTTAATGGTCCTGATGGTTTGGGGTTTGACTTCTAGATCTGTGATCCACCTTGAGTGTATTCTTGTGCATGGGGTGAGGTAGACGTCTTATTTCAACTTTCTACATGTGGATATCCATTGTTTCCAGCACCACTTATTAAAGAGGGCATCTGCTTCCCACTTGACATTTTTGGGACCCTTGTCGAAGATCAGTTGTCTATATGCTGATGATTTTACTCCTGGGCTTTCTATTCTTTTCCACTGGTCTGAGTGTCTATCATTGTGCCAGTACCATGCTGTTTTGACCACTGTAGCTGTGTAGTAGGCATTGAAATCAGGTAGGGCGAGTCCTCCAATTGTGTCCTTCTTCTTGAGGAGTTCTCTGCTAATTCTGGGTTTCTTCCCTCTCCATATGAAGTTGGTGGTCAGTTTTTCCAATTCTTTGAAGAAGGTTGAGGGTAATTGGATTGGTATAGCAGGCCAATACATTTCTAAGGGTTATGGATTCTACTTCAGAATCGTTCTCAATCTCAATCCCAGGGCCCTCTTCACCATTGCTGGCTAGACCTGTTCACCTCTTGCCATATGTGTGTGTGTGTGTGTGTGTGTGTGTGTGTATCACACACACACACACACACACACACATATGGGTTTATTGTAAGTCTGGGTCTGTAGGTTTCTCGGGTGGGAAATGTCTCGGTCCTTGGCTACACACTAGAAAGAAATTCACACCAAAGCCTGGTTGGTGATCCGAGTGGGTTTATATACAGGAGAGAAGAAGGTTCCGGCGTTACAGTTAACTGAACACGGGCACCCTTATGACACTGCACACCCAGCCCTGCTGAGCGGAAGGCAGAGAAGCAGCTGAAGGGAAGGTTCCAGCCTTTTAAGGGCTTTCAGCTGTGAGGCGTCAATTAAGCTCTCCTGGCTTGGCCTTGAATTGGTGCATGCCCTTTAGCCTGCATTGGCTTCCAACCTCCTGTAGGGGGCCCCCTAAGCATGGAGAGGAACAACCCCTTGTCTTGCTACCTAACAGGTCTACATTCCTGTATGGTTACATTGAGATGGAAGTAGCCCCTTTAGACAGCCTGTGAGGTTCACCAGGAGCCACAGGCCCCAGCGTTCCCTGTTACCACCTTAAACCTTAAACTACTGTTGGAGTTTATATTATTTGTGCGGGTCTGTGGACATGGAATGTTTCCATGCCAGACCCTGAAGTTGCACAAATAAGCATCCAGAACAGAACTCATACAGGCTCTAATAAGATGCTCAGATGCTTCTTGCTAGGATGAGAATTCATCGAAGTTTGTGAGCAGTTCAGATCTTGTAAGGGAGAACAGGTCAGTAGTGTATCCAGAGAAGAGAGCAAAGGTCAGGGGAAAGGGAGGAGGCCCACAGACATCTGTGCTCTGTGTTTGGCCACAAGACAAGAAACCAGGTCTCCCTGAAAAAGAAAGCAGAACAGCAAGTCCCTCGGAACTAGGACATCTTTAAACCTGACCTATACAACACTCGGCTCAGGGAGGCGCCTTGGAAAACCGTAAAAGCCCGAAAAGAGGGACAAGGAGGAAGCCCAAGTCTTTGGTTTTCCCTGCTGTGCTTTCAGTGTTGAAATGTCTGTGCACGGAGCCTTTGAAATTTCAGAATCAGAGAGTGGATTCATAAGCCAAGCTCCTGCTTTATTCTTCAATGCATTTTAGCCCAACTCCTCCTTGGTGACACATGTAACAGAAATTCTGGACTTAGGAGCCACTTGGTCCTTGGACACTAGGAGATTACAGTGGAATCTGAAACAGGGCTCTAACCACCAACTGGACTGGCCTAGGAAGCCCAAGTATTCAGTCTCCCAAACACCAACCTCCCGTTGCTCTTCATCTGCCTCCACCTTGTTCAGCTTTAGTTGTCCGTGGAAGCGTTTGGCACCCATCTGATGCTTCAGAACCCAGAAAGGAGGAAAGGTAAAACTGGGATTCAAATGAAACAAGATGTGCCCGGGGCTCCTCGTGGCATTTGTCACCTTCAGTTCCCTCTTCGGACGCAGATGTGGCAAGGTTCACAAACAAGCTTTACCAGAAAGAACAGCCTGCTTCCAAGTGAGAAAAAGCCCTTTACACATGAGTTCCTGAGGTCAGCCCAGCCCTGTGCGCCACCCACCCCTCCCAGAGTCCCCTGCTCTCCGGCGAAGCATTAAAGCAAGTGGAAGCAGAGATTTGCTCAGAATAAAAAATCATTTTTCACAATAGCATGCCACATTCTGGATGGCAATCACGGCTGCACAAACCGTATCCATCCCCAGTCATAATGTTGCCGCCTCAGTGACCACACACACACATTGTGTGGCGAGACTCAGAGTCTATTCCATTTGTGATCAATTGTTTCCTCCCTCTCCACACTTTGCACTTAGGAGACATGCTCTCTGGAGGCGGTTGAGGCTTGTCTTGTGGCCAATAATCATCTCCTACGCCTTCCTTTCCAGTCACTAATTTGATGTCTTCACTCAAAGAAATGCCCATAAGTTGAGGTTTCAGAGGAGAGCTCCTTGAGCTCCCCAGACAACAAGGGGGCCGAGTGTCACCGTCATTATCCTGAGCTGGGAGGGAACACTAGTGTTCCGGAGGCTGGGAATCCGTCACTGCCTGCCCATCGCACAGACAGAGCAGATGCTGGTTATAATTGCTTCTAGACGTCCTGCCATGCTCAGTTGAACGTCAAAGCCATAAACGCTGCCCGACTACAATAAAACTGGAGTACGCAGACATTTCTGCATCATTGCCGGGTGAAAATACACTGAGTGGAGTTGGATGAGATGGCAGCAAGCGCTTAAGGAGGGGGTGGTGTGGGAATACCAACAAGATGACTGCCAGTCTCCGTTTCCTCCTCTCGTCTGCTTTGTGTTTTCTTTCAGGACCAGAAGAAATGATGCATATGTAAGGATAAAAAATTTTCCATTTCCAGAGGAGTTTTCCACCCCCCAATCTACCCGCAGCCTCCTTTGAGCAAGCCAGTAAAAGCTTTTTTTTTTTTTTTTTTTTTAAACCTGCCTTCTCACTATGGCAATTTCCAGAGCTGCTATGTGACTGTGTTTTAAAGTCCCCCTTAGGATCCAGAGTGCAATCCATATCACAAAGGCATCCTCCCAGTCCCAAATAGCAATGCGACCTCAATTCAGAAGGTTGTTCTTGTTTCCATAGACCCAGAATGGAGTTTAAGCTGTTGATCTTGACTGTGGTTGTCGCGTCAGCCTCTCAATGGCACCTCATGGGCAGTGGAGCAAACTGTGCCTATCTGTGCTACCACCAGGACTGGGAGAGGAAGCCAACAGTGGTGGGCCATAGGTCAATGTGTGGATGGGGATGATCAGGTCTTTCTTCATTATTCTGTTTCAGTCTGGAAACACCACTGAAGCCTGCTCAGTGTCATAGCAACACACAAACCTTCACTGACAGTCTGGGGCACATTGGCTGCAAATCAAACCCGGGTCTTCCCGGTGAAAGTCGATGAGAGGTCTACCACTGAAGCACCGTGGCCCTCACCTCAAACCAGGGCAGTCATTTCCGGAGTTCAAACCAGACCACAATGCAGGATGACTGAGATTGCCACCAGAATCTGATACTGATGCAGAAAAAAACCTAACTACCATTTTATTGACTCCCAATAGGACAAAGATCTGCCCCTTTGGGGTTTTGAGACTTTAAATCCTTACAGCAGGGGTCGCAACCTGTGGGTCGCGACCCCTTTGGGGATCAAATAACCCTTTAACAGGGGTCATCCAATTCATAACGATAGCAAAATTACAGTTATAAAGTAGCAATGAAAATAATTTTATGGTTGCAGGTGACCACAACATGAACTGTATTAAAGGGTGGCGGCATTCAGAAGGTTGAGAACCATTGCCTTACAGAAATAGACAACCTCATATTTCTCCCACGGACGGGCTAGTCAGTTCAAACCCCTGACCTTGCGATTAGCAGGTTAATGCATAGTCCACTACACCACCAGGGCTCCTAATGATATAATAAGAGATACTATTGTTAGATCACTCGTGGGAGAAATATACCTCAGTCCTTGGCTTCGCGTGAGAAAGAATTCACTCCGCAGCCTGGATTGTGATCCAAGTGAGTTTTTTGAGAGAAGAAGTTTCAGGTTTACACAGGCACCTCAGGGCCCCTCACCCCTGCACAGCTTGCCTAGAAGCTGCTGGAGAGAAAGTCACTACGTGGGCTCCAGGATCCTGCCTTTTCTTTCTTTTCTTAAATCGTTTTATTAGGGGCTCATACAATTCTTATCACAATCCATACATACATCAATTGTGTAAAGCACATTGTACACTCACTGCCCTCATTATTCTCAAAACATTTGCCTCCACTTAAGCCCCTGGCATCAATCGAGTCATCATTTTTACCCCTTCCTCCCCACTCCCCCATCCCTCAAGAAACCTTGATAATTTGTGAGTGGTGATAGTGGGAGGGTAGAGGGAGGGTGGATTGGAAAGAGGAAACCGATTACAAGTATCTACATGTGACCTCCTCCCTGGGGAACGGACAACAGAAAAGTGGGGGAAGGGAGACATCGGAGAGGTCAAGATCCTGCCTTTTCAATTCCTCCACAGGGAGGCATGGTTGATGGTCCTGGTCAACCCCATTGGCTGGATTGAATTCACCTGGCTCAGATGGGCCAATCCAGGTGTAACACCCACCTAGGTGTACCACCCCTTCCTGGCCGGAAGTTTGAACCTGAGCATATGTAATGGATGACCCACTCCCTATGCTAAGCTACCTAACAGTATTTGCAAGATGCCGAGCAATGTTCTAAGCTTTTTGTATATAATAATTCAATTATTTCACTTAAGAAGCCTATGTGTGGACTCTATTCTTGCCTCATTTTACAGATGAAAAATCAGTGGCACAGGATGATAAAGTCATGAGCCTATGACCACACAGTGAGGAAGTGGAAAGGAGAGATTTGAACCCAGGCTGCAGAGTCCATGCCTTGGGTGCCTACAGCGCCACATAGGACACAGGAAAGCATGGAGCAGACTCGGCGTAAGACCTAGCATGTATGTGCTAGGACTGCATGAGAGTAGCTGCTACTCAGATCCAGAAGAGAATACAAGGCTATTGCAAAAATTATTTTTTCCAAGAGAGGGTGGAATTCTGCATCTTGTGCGAAATCCCCCAACCTGCACATGGCACAGCTACTT